>NC_134354.1:143795318-144002818 GCF_048569485.1 Anomaloglossus baeobatrachus
ATCTACACCTCAAAATCATCTCTAGAATTGGACCTTTTCTTTACCGTTGACTCTACAAAAACTCCTACTGTCACTTTTGTTCATTTTATTCTGCCCTGCAACTCTCTACTAATCAGTATCCCTCTTACTAAACCCTTCCCTCTAACCCATCCTAAATTCAGCAGCCATGATCTCCAACCTCTCCACCGATGCTTCTATTCTGTGCCAGTCATTGCATTGATTGCCCAGCCGCTAAGGCCGGTTTCACACATCCGGCTTTTCGCCGGTTTACCGGATCCGGCGCTCTCCCGTACAGACAATACAGTACAGTGACAGCGCTGTAACTTCCGGGTCACATGCGCCGGTCACATGACAGCATGTGACCGGCGCTTGTTGCGCTGTCACTGTACTGTAGTCACTGTATGGGAGAGCGCCGGATCCGGTAAACCGGCGAAAAGCCGGATGTGTGAAACCGGCCTAAGGAGTCAAGTATAAACTTATCACTCTCACCCACAAAACTCTCCACAGTTCTGCACCACCCTACATCTCCTCCCTTATCTCTTCCTATCACCGTACCTGTCCTCTCCATTCCACTAATGACCTAAGACTCACATTCTCAATAATTCGAACCTCCCACTCTGGTTTCCAAAACGAGCTGCACCAATTCCCTGGAATACACTACCCAGTACAATTTGATTAATTCCCAATACCCTCAGTTTTAAGCATGCCCTAAAAAAACAGTTCTTTAGACTGGTCTATCACCTCACCTCACTTATCTAACTATTCCTGTTTTGCCCTTACAAAATTTTCTTCCAAATCTGGTGCCCTGTGTCATCTGTTTACACCCTCCATGCACTTAAAGGGAACCAATCACCAGGATTTTCGTATATAACCTAAAGCTAGTGATATACTGGCACTATCAGGCTGATTCTCTACATACCTGTAGTGGTCAGCTCGGATGTTTAGGTTTTGAAATCCAAAAATGTATAGTTTAAAAAAACTCGTAAGCTGCTTGAGTGACAGTTACAATGGAGCAGATAATATATTCATAGTTATCCCCTCCCTCTGTTAGAATTAGCATAAGTATTATATAAATTATTCACTTTGTTGCAGGACCTGTGTGAGGTCATACCCATGTGATCTGGTATCCAGCTTTCTTGGCTGAAGCCCCGCCCCTTCTGGTCACATGGGTATGACCTCACTCAGGTCCTGCAACAGACAAAGTGAATCATTTGTATAATACTTATGCTAATTCTAACAGGGGGAGGGGATAACTCTGAATATATTATCTGCTCCATTGCCACTGTCACTCAACAAGCTGCTCATTTTATAAACTTTACTTTTTTGCATTTCAAAACCTAAACATGCGAGCTGACCACTACAGGTATGTATAGAATCAGCCTGATAGTGCCAGTATAGCACAGGCTTTAGCTTATATACGAAAATCCTGGTGATTGGTTCTCTTTAATAACACTTTGCATCATTACTTGTACAGATATTGGCTGGTGACCGGTTCATGCATTATTTGAATCCCCTATTTATAATATTGATGGCTGGATCATACAATACAAGCACTTTTTACCATTTACTTTTTGTGTCCCCCCTATTTCCCCATAGATTATAAGCGTGCGAGCAGGACCCTTACATTCTTTAGTATGTATTGAATTATGTTGTTGTGTATACATGTCCCCTCTAAATTGTAAAGTGCTGCGGAATATGTTGGCACTATAGAAATATCGCCTTCGAGATGACATTACCTTTCTCTGACAGATGCAATATTCTACATAGTGTAAAATAGTGGAAACAATTTTTGCTGATTCAAATAAAGCAAATCTTAAATTGTTTGTTGTTAGGTCCAGAGAATTACCAAATTTCTACACAAATTTATTTAAATTAATAAATTTACTCGTCTGACTTATAAATGTTTATATAAAGTGGTGCTGTTATTTGATGTGCACTAAAGGTACCATTTACATGCTCCTTTGACACCAATATTAAATTGTGCGTGGTCAAATCATGAAATCATCAAACTAAAATTGGAAGGATATATTCGGAAAAGAACATTGAGGATATGGTGTAAAAAAATGCTACTCTCTGCAGAAGTATAAAATCCTTTCCTGTATTTGATGCGGTTCCTACCATATAACACCACCTTAAGAGTCAAAGAACATAAAGCCTCTGAGATTAAGAGTTAAATACTTAGAAAAGCTTCCAATACTGTAAAATATAGAGAGAATTCCCATACGTGGGAGCATAATTGCAGACAGGATGCCAAAACAAGCAAGTAGTAAAAGGTTTAAAACTGTTCTGACCTGCCAAGTGCTAAATATTCTACAAACCCAACACTCAAGGAGTGAAAAATATCTTCTCTATTATGACTTACTTCACTGCACATGTATACTTAAAAAGTTAATATAGAACTTCTTATAAAAAGTGTCAAAGTTATACTAAATAACTGTGATGTGCCAATGTTTCATTGTACAGGTTAAAAGTGCACATCAGACTGCTGAGAGGCTAGAGGCATTTTTCTTTTTTCATATTTTGGGGAAAACAAAACTATAAAGGAAAGTTGTCATTTTTTTCTACTTGCACAATTTGGTTTGTGAAGTTAAAAGAGAGATCGCCTTATTAGCCACATGCACACATTCAGTATTTGGTGAGGTTTTTTTACCTTAGTATTTGTAAGCCATAACCAGGTGTTAAGGAGCAAGTACAGGGACAGGGGCTCCTAGACTGGCCCTCAGGCTTATCCCAGAGATACCTTTGAAGGTGAGGATATCTGAGCCACCACCCGGGCCACGCTACAGACCAGCCCTGAATCCAGAACGAAGAAGGCGGCAGCTCACTCCATCAAGTGCACAAAATTCCTTTATTCTGCGTTTAACAGACAAATTCAGGAGCCAGGGGGGAGAGAGGGGTGCGGGGGACGGTGAACGGACGACAGCCTGTTTCGCGCTAACAAGCGCTTTGTCGAGTCCTGGAGAAGGCGGCCAGCTGGTCGTCTTTAAAGAGTCTTCCCAGCTGACGTGAGTGCTATTAAAAAGCAGCATCAGCTGCTAACATAAACACACAATATCCACAAGCTGCAGTGACATTGCGGTAGTACACCAATCTAATATACATGCATGACATAAACCATTATTACTATTAGCACATTATTGCACATTTTCAACTAATCAAAATCTCATTTTCTGTAAACAATGCATGTTCCTTTTTTTTTTTTTTTCTTTATATATATATATGCAAGTAGCAAGAGCGGAGCCAAGAGATTTTACAATTATAAAAGCTTATTTCATATCCTTATGTATGCAGGCTCATGCAGAGCCAATAATGCCATATGGAGGAGAAGAGCTATCAATACAGTAACAGGGACGAAGGGAAGGCTGACATCAATTATTTATCATGATCTATGCTGATATATATGATCATATTTATTTTTATTTTATTTCTATTTTTGTTTTTTATTTTTATTTTTATGCTTATTATAATTCTGTTCCCTAAGATTTTAACAGCATCTATCATATACCAGATATCTCTTTCTTCCTATCAGGGACTGACAGAGGAGAATAGCAATCAACGGTCATATACACCTAGACTTTTTGGAAAGGAAAAAAAAAAAAAAGAAGAAAAAAGACACATAGTGACGATGGGGGCCCACCAATGTTAGTTATCACATGACTGGTGGTAATGGGAAATTGAAGGATAACCCAGATAAGGAGCTGCACCTTAGCGCTAACTATTGTATAATGTTGTCTATCTACCAATTTTTCAGTGGTTTACTAATTTTATTCTCACTTTTGTGACTCGTTATATTAACCTGCGGTCATCTCATCACAGAAATATGGCCATATCGTTACGATCGTTAAGACCCAAAGGGCCCATTGCTCTTGTTCTTATGATCAGCCAGGATTCCTTTTGCAGTAGTGTTTTATGAGTGTCCCCCCCAGCGTCGGACGGAGACACTCTCAAAACACCAGCAAATCTCAAAGACTCAGGGTTTCCCGCATGGTATTCCCTTATGTGCTGGATAAGTCTTGGTGACCCCTTGCCAGAGATGATAGAATTGAAATGCTCACGGAACCGCACATATAAACATCGGATGGTTTTCCCGATGTAAAACCGTAAACATGGGCAGTAGATGTCATATACCACATTCTTTGTTTTACACGAGATAAACTCTGTCACTTTAGTGGTGACATCACCCATGCGTAATATTTTTTCTGTGAGGTGGAAAGGACAGAACTTGCAATTTCCGCACTTGAAATTCCCCTTCATAGGGGTTTTTTCAAGCCATGTGCTATTTTGATCCCTCCATCTATTATGCACGAGAACGTCTCCCAAATTCCTACTCCTCTTATAAGTGACCAAAGGTCCAAGTGCCACTCTATTTTTTAAACAGGATCATTCTCCAACACGTGCCAGTGTTTCCTTATGCTGGCCTTTATCTGATGGTCCATAGGGCCAAATTTAAAAGTGAATAGGAATTTTTTATCATACAGATCCCTTCCACCTCTGCCCACGCCCGTGACAACCCTACTAATTTTTTTATTATTATTGCTTCCCTCTGCTCTCTGGAGCGTGCGAGTCTTTGCAGTCTCAATGATAGAGGACGGGTATCCTCTCTCCTTGAGACGGCCAGTGAGCTCCAGGAATTGTTCGTCTCGAATTTTTTTATCGTTGTTAATTCTGTTAGTTCGCAAAAATTGGCCAAAGGGTAGTGATTTTTTTATATGAGGGGGGTGGAAGCTACCAAAGTGCAGTAATGTGTTTTTGGCTGTGGGCTTTCTGAAGACCTCCCGGGTGAGGGAACCGTGATTCAAAGTTAACTTTACGTCCAAGAACTCCAAATTTTTATCCCCAAACACGTGGGTGAATTTCATGTTATAAACATTGACCCTATTCAAGTATACTACGAAATTTTCGAATTCTTCTTGGGACCCGTCCCATATGATGAAAATGTCGTCGACATATCTGAGATATGTCTTGATGTGTCTCAAAAAAGGATTTTGCATACCATAAACCAATTCATTTTCTATAGCGGCCAAGAATAGGTTCGCAAAAACGCATGCGACGGGGGTACCCATCGCGGTACCCCCGCATTGTTTATACCACTGAGCTACAAATTTAAAGGAGTTATTTTTGAGAACCAAATTCAGAGCCTCCTCAATGAAATCGATGCTTTTTTTCTCTACCTGCACTTTTACCAGCAGATCCCTTATTGTTTTTATCCCTAGATCCTGAGGGATCCTTGTATATAAACTTTCTATATCTATAGATGTTAAGTGAAAGTTATCTTGCCATTCAATAGTATCTAATACCTCTATGAACATTTTAGTGTCCCTTATAAAGGCTGGGATTTTTTCCAACAAGGGGTTTAACAACCAGTCCAGGTATTGCGTGAGAGTGGTTCAAAAATGGAATTGATGCATGACACTATCGGTCGGCCGGGCGGTGTAATTATGTTTTTATGAATTTTTGGTATGCAATACCAATGTGGCGAGGACGGGTGCAGGGGGAGTAATTTTTCTGCTCTACCTTTAGAGATGAATCCTTCTGTAACCTTTCGGTTCAAAAAACTACGTAGTTTTTCTTTATATTGACTTGTGGGGTCAAACAATTGCCTGGAATATGTAGACGCGTCATCCAGTTGTTTCTTGGCTTCTGCCAAATACATGGTTTTTGGCCAAATCACGGTTCCTCCACCCTTATCGGGCCTCCTGAAAACCACATCATCCCATGCAGATAGCTCCTTTAGGGCCCTCTTCTCGCCTGATGATAGGTTATGCGGCGCCTCAGGATATATGAGAGCCTCAATATCTCGTTTAACAAGATCTTGGAAAAGATCTATAGTGTTACCTGGTGTAATTGGGGGATGAAAGTTGGATTTTAGGCCCCCTGTGAAAGGGGTAGGTAAATCCGCTATTTCCTCACCATTACATTGATCAGTAATATTTGGTTCGGTCAGTTCTAATAGCAGCAAGGCGTCATCCTTAATGGCATCCATGGCTTCATCGGTTTGAAAAAAGCCTAGAGGTCCAATAATTATTGGATTCTTATCGATAGATTGCTTTTTTGTAGTTCAACGGATTTTTCCGTGCTGCTATAGAACTTGGCCAGATGCATTTTACGACACCCTTTATATAGCTCAATAGAAAAATCACAAAAATCAAATCTTTCTGGGATACAAAAATTCAGTCCTTTGTTAAGAAGGGAAATCATGTTATTGTCAAGGGCATGAGTTGAAAGGTTCCAAATGGTCTCTTTTTTTTGTGTATTGGTCACTAATCTCTCCATGACACCTGCTTTTCTCTGCTTGCTCCCGCGGTTTTTTCTTCCCCTTCTGATTTTCTTTCTAAAGGGGCCGGTCCAGAAGCACCATCTGTAAGAGAGAAGCTCATCTTTCTTTTTTGTGGGGGGGGAAGCTCATCCCCTCCACTTGAGTCTGAGTCCGTTGTCCAAGCTCCGCGCTTTTGGTGCAGGTTCCTTTTCTGAAATCTTTTTTTGTTGTTGAAATTGGGTTTCCTATATCCCTGACCACTCAAATTAACTGCATCCCCTCGGGAGTTTTTTCTCCATGAAAACACCTGATCTGTTTCATAGTCTATTTTATCACGCATAAATTTTTCCTTCTTTCTCTCCTTAATAATCGTCTGTAAAGGAATGATTTTTTTATCTAATTTGCCCAAAAAAATAGAAAGAGATATTTTTTTGAACTCTAAGACCTCTCGGCACCCTATTACATTCTTTGTAAGCTCTCAATGAATGGATTGTCCAAAATAGACTTATTTCTCTTTCAGCCAACTGATTAATCTTAAGCTCCAAACTCTTGCTGCTGAGTACATCAGTGTCTAATGCGTCGTTGCAGCTCGAAAAAAACAGACCAGCCCTGATCTTATATCTCATTTCCCTAACCCCAGCGGAGGGGCTGGGACAGAAGTGTAATAACACCAACAGAGATAGACAAAGGGGAAACCAAAACTCTCATAGCATGCTCACAAAGAGGTGTAAGGCAATAAGGGCATAGGAGGAAAATAAGAGCAGGGAGGAAACAAGACAACGGTTTCCACCACAACACCAAGCGCAAAGCAACACAATCACCAGTAAGACTAGGACACAACAGCACACAGACCAACACAATATAAGACTACAGTTGGTATTGGGTGGAAGCTTTCCTCCCCTTTAAGTATGACAGGAGCAAATGTGATAGGCTTCCTACATGTGATCCCAGAAGTAAACAAGCAGACTAGCAGAGGTTATCTCTTGCTAGCCTGATTAAAAATGAGCACACAGCTGGTCGATGCCCGAGCCTGCCTGTGAAGCTCAGAAACAGCAGAGAAACAATCAAGTGCAGTGTCAGAATCTGTAATGTGACCAGCGTCAGATGCCAGCCTGACAACCAGCAAGTTAACTTCAAAAACTTCATGTGACAGTAGGAGTGGGTAGAAAATACAGAAGTGGTGCCCGTGTTTCTATTATACTTTTCCTCTGATTGTCCCACTTCTGGTTGTGACTTACAGATACTGAGGTAAAAAACTCACCAACTACTCAACGTGTGCTCTCTCTGGAATACTAAGCGCATTTCATGGTTCTTTATGCATCTCTAAGTGCATTATGTTGTCTTTAAATTATGATGCTCCTCCCCCACAATTATTTTTTTTTAACATAGGATCTGTATTCTAAAAAGGAGCAAAACAAAAATATAAGGTAATAGCTGCAAATATTAAATGGGACACACAATGATCATTTACTTACTGTAAGAAGCAACTGTTTGATTTACCTGCAGCGCCACCACAGGAATAAATAAAGCAGTACACAATTAGGCCATATTCACATAACGTTTTAGCCGCTCAATGGTTCTATCAAGGCTTATGTTCGAAGCCTCCAAAGTGGTATTCGGACGTATGCGCTTACATGGCCATTGACTGTATTGATGCAGATGGAGTCATAATGTGCTCTGCCAGACATAATTTTCACACATACAGTATATGCTTTATTTCTAGGCGAGCAGCAAGAAATCGCCAACAACGTCTTGGTACTCGCCTCCAATAGGCATATACGGCGGATAATGTTGCCAGACAGAGCCCATTGTGACTCCATCTGGATCAATCCAGTCAATGGCCCTGTCAACACATACACCCAAATTCTATTTAAGGGGGTACGGACATGAGCCCTGACAGAACCATTGAACATAAATAGAACACTAAGGGGTACTTTACACGTTGCAACATCGCTACCGATATATCGTCGTGGTCACGGTTGTTGTGACGCACATCGCAATGTGTAAATCCTAGGAGCGACGATGAACGAGCGCAAAACAGTAAAAAATTGCTGATCTGTGTCACGTCGTTCATTTTCATAATGTCGCTCCAGCTCCAGGTACGATGTTGTTTGTCTTTCCTGCAGCACCACACATTGCTGTGTGTGAAACCGCAGGAACGACAAACATCTCCTTACCTGCGTCCACCGGCAACGCGGAAGGAAGAAGGTGGGCGGGATGTTATGTCCCGCTCTTCTCCGCCCCTCCGCTTCTATTGGCCGGCCGCTTAGTGACGTCGCGGTGCCGACAAGGTATGTTCGTGTGATGCTGCCATAGCGATAATGTTCGCTACGGCAGCGATCACCAGAAATCGTATGTGTGACGGGGGCGGGTGCTATCGCGCTGGACACCGCTAGCGATATCGCAACGTGTAAAGTACCCCTTAGTGAACATAGCCATAACCTTGAAATCAATGTGCTGTCCACATAATACATGGACGGGCTATGTCCTCCAGACTGACAGACGTTATTTGAAGCTGTTCTCTTGAAAGGGGAATCCCCATTTATTAAATCAGAATTATTTTATATGATACTTGTTATACTGCACAAAATCAGAATCAAACCTATTTTATAAAAGATCAAATGAAAAACAAACATACACGATGGCAATAATTATTATTTCCACCTGTATTATATTATTTCTGTATGAAGCTGGAAGCTGATAGACATTGGCAGCTATTCTGTATAATGCAACTAGACCTTCCATTTTTGGGCCTCTCATCACAATACCCCCTAGCATTTTTTTGGCATTCACCTGCAGACTTATTATTTCATTGTTGTTCTACTTTCTTGAGTTTACATTTCCTTATACAGAAAAGTCCAATATACTGATATACAACTTAGATCAATGTAATATATTTGAGTTTCTAATTAAATACCACATTAAAAGGTAGTTCCCTGGTAATAAGTTATATCACTTGCCCTATAACAAGGAACTAAAAATGAGCTCCCTATCCTTGATGTACCCTGTGATGTCACTATCAGGAATTCCCTGTATAGTGGGCTTGAGGTATGCATGTCTATGTATACAGATAACTTGTGACATTGATATAAAGGGCACATTGACCACATGTACCTTGATAACTTGTGCCTCCATAGTTAAAGCACCACTCCAGAGTTTTCACTTTTCAGTGAGAAGGGCTTTAAATGTAAGCTCCCTGTATTAAGGCCGCTTTACACGCTGCGACATCGCTAGTGATTGCTAGCAATGTCGAGCGTGATAGCACCCACCCCCGTCATTCGTGCGACATTTGGTGCTCACTGCCGTAGCGAACATTATCGCTACGGCAGCGTCACATGCACATACCTTGTCAGCGACGTCGCTGTGACCACCGAACAATCCCTCCCTCAAGGGGGAGGTGCGTTCAGCGTCATAGCAACATCACAGCGGCGTCACTAAGCGGCCAGCCAATAGAAGCGGAGGGGCGGAGATGAGCGGCCGGAACATGCCGCCCACCTCCTTCCTTCCTCATTGCCGGTGGATGCAGGTAAGGAGATGTTTGTAGCTCCTGCGTTTTCACACATAGCGATGTGTGCTGCCGCAGGAACGACGAACAACATCATACCTGTGGCAGCAACGATATTAAGGAAAGGAGCGACGTGACAATGATCACCGTTTTTTAACGATTTTGCGATCGTTGATCGTCGCTCCTTGGTGTCACGCGCTGCGATGTCGCTACCGGCACCGGATGTGCACCACTAACGATGTGACCCAGACGATATATCAGTAGCGATGTTGCAGCGTGTAAAGCACCCTTTATACTCACTTGCCGACATAGTCATCCTTTTACGGTGCCACTCTGGTCCCACGCCGCCATCTTGTAACTTCTGACTGGCTGGATATCAGAAGTTATATTAAAAGCGATTAATGCAACTCTATGAGAGTCAGGCCGAGGTTCTCATAGAGTGTAGTAGAGTATTGAGTTGTGACCTCCAGCACCCTCCATGAAACAGTGGAGCTTCCAGCCTTTCACAAATCACCAAACACCGATGCTGGAAAGCTGAAGTTGCCTGCAGGCAAATATACTGTAAGACAGGGGACACAGGACTTATATTAAAGGCACCATTCCAGTGCTGAAATTAAAAAACAAAAAGCTGCATTGGGTTTTCAAAAAAAAATGTATTTTACAAACAGGAGAATTGTTCCTATTGAATAGAGGAACGAGGTAAGAGATCACCTTACAAACCAGCCTGAGAACATAACATGAGCAATGTGCTTATGGTTTACGAGTGAGATCATCTGAATTCCATGGGGCGCACTGACCAAGCCAACTTTATGATAACATCAGCAGCTCAGCTCCAGAAATATTCCCAAAATGCTGACAACGCCTCCTCATGTAGCCAAAGTAAAAAAAAAGTTCATAAAGTAGGGTAAAAGTTTTTTCTTCACTTGTAAATGTATAATTTTAAAAAGGAACATATTGTAATCCTCCTGTTGCAGAAAAGGTCTATATAGGGGAGGGTACAACATTGTTACTCTGCCTGGTGGCCACAAGCTCTGCACAAGGGCACAGTAGTACTGAACCGCAAAAGAATTGAACTCTATAATAATTTAACTATTCACTGACATTTAACTCTGCACATTAACATTCATTATAATGGAGATGTCCACAATCAACTATTAAAGGAATAGGCTAACCAACTAATTTGGCCCCAATGCCCTGATCTAAGTCATATCTGATACAGGTGCTATTCTGAGAATTTTTCACTCTGGATTATTGTCCATATGATTTGCTTCCTTTCAAATGATCATAATTATATTTGGCCTACACCAGGGGTCCCCAACCTATCGCTCATGAGCCACATGTAGCTCGCCTGCTCCTCACATGTGGCTTGCCGATGGTCCTTGGAAATGTAGCTGTACAGAGCCACGGGCCATCTGTTTCTCAGGGCTGACAGTTATTGGTGGGCAGAGTGGGCATCTGATTCAGGGCCCCTAGGCTGTGAGGGCCCCCAGCCTTTCAATCATAAACTTCATTGATCGTATGAGTTCTGTATGATCACTGAAACTTCTGCAGTTGCAGAATGACCTTTGGTGACATCACAGTCATGTAACTCACCTAAGGTCCTAGAGCTGCACTGTGGGAGTTCCCAGACCTGCACATTAGCAGTGTCAAGGACCTGGAGACCCCACCTCTATTCAAATGTATGCGCACATACATTTGAACAGTGCAGCGACAAGACTAAGGCAGAGGAGCTCCTCAGCACTGCACTGCGACATACCGTCATCGCCGGGGCCGCAGCTACAGAGAAGAGGAGGAGGATGCACAGGCACACGTAAGCATTTCAGAGGAGCCAAAAAGGACAGTAGGCAGAAGTAACCGCGGTCACAGAGATTGTCACTGCGACCGGGCCCGGGCCTGCCCCAGCCCCTGATTCAGAAGGATATGTGTTCTCGGCACGCATCAAGCTGAAATACATCAGATCACAGAGACCCGTCGGGTCCCTGTACTGCGATGTGCCGGCCGTTGATTAAGGCCATGAATATTCATTGCTCCCCACACACACAATCGTGGGCATGGGGAGCAGAGATTATGCTGACAGCTGCCGGTGCTGTAAGTGGCCGCGCATCACACTGAAATCATGCACTGCACCACTTACAGGCTGGTCAGTTGCCAGCATGCCAGTGTGGCAGGAGGACGCCGGGGGAGTGCAGAGTAGGTGAGTACAATCATTTATTTATTTTTCTTTTACTTTGTGCTGGAGTGGGACTATCTACCAGGAGGATGGGGAGGCTATATACCAGGAGGATGGGGAGGCTATATACCAGGAGGATGGGGAGGCTATATACCAGGAGGATGGGAAGGCTGTATACAAGGAGGATGGGGAGGCTTTATACCAGGAGGATGGGGAGGCTATATACCAGGAGGATGGGGAATCTATATACCAGGAGGATGGGGAGGCTATATATCAGGATGGGCACATGCTTGGGACATATACTATACTAGGATGAGGCTATAAACCAGGATGGGGACATATTGGGAGCATATATACGAGGATGGGGCCATGATGGGATCATATATACCAGGATGGGGCCATATATACCAGGATGAGGATATGATGGGGCCATATATACCATAATGGGGCCCTATATGCCATGTTATATCCATGATCGGGGATATTATATGTGATCTGGTCATAGTTTGAGGTATTTCTCCCTTGTATGTGGTAATATTTGGTTACTACATGGTCTAATTATTGTGTGGTAGTTTTACTCACTTGTATGTGCCTGTGTTCGGTCACTATGTGATCATAATATGTTGTCTAGTCATGGTGTGGCGGTATTTCTCCCTTGTATGTGGTATTATTAATCTTGGTATAGTGGATTGTGTTGTGTATAGAGGTCACTTTTTCTCTCTGATATCAATATGGGGAAGATTATTTATTTCCAATTATTGTTTCCTGTTTTCTACTGCTAAATTGGCTTTGACTACGTCTTCATCTCTACAATGTGGCTCTTGACCAACTTTCAAAGTCAAATGTGGCTCTGAAGGTCAAAAAGATTGGGAACCCCTCGCCTATACAGATGATCAGGGGCACTGAGGCTGAGTGTAGTGTGACGCCCCTGCGGTAACCAAGTGTCACAAATACAAGGTAACAGCTCGGATCCTGCATGACTGTACCAGTCATCACACACACACTAACACACCAGGATATTTACACTCGCTGTACCCGGCTGAGCCTCACCTAGCCAGATGACAGGGCTGGGCACTGTTAGAAAATAGGCAGCCAACTGGGAGGAAGAGACCAGACCTGGGGGAGGAGAAAGTGACCTGGAGAGTGTGGGTAGTAAGCAGTCGGAGAAAGGAAGTGAAAGAGGAAGGTTGTGAAGAGAGGAGTAGTAAGAAAGGTGTCAAGACAGACCAGAGACTCTTGAGACACAGAGAGAAAGTGGAAGGAACCTGAAAGGAAAGTGAGGAGTAAGAAAGTCGGTGGAGTGGTAGTAAAGACACAGCAAAGACCTGAGTAGAAAGAACAGCCACTCAGAGGAGGAAAGTAGCTACAGAGCGAGAGAGCAAGTTCCAAGGACAGAGGGAACCTCTGGTGGACATCCAGGGCTCACAGTACTTTGCACACACGGGTTGCAGATCCCAGAACAGACCAGGACTTCAAGCCATCTGTTAACTCTGCCAGGCGGGTGGGTTTTCAGGACCCTATTATCCCTGGCCGCAAACCGCGAGTGGCGTAGTCGGACTTTATTTTTATTTTTATTTGTCACTTAAAACTGTTCGATGGTGCCCCCGGGTCCGGGACCCCTTGAGCCATGGACCACCCGGATCCGAGCAGCTCGGTTGCCCGGGGCGCAACAGAAGCATGGGAGACGCACAGGGATACTGAGGCTGAGTGAAGCATAGGGGATGCACAGGGACACTGAGCTCCTCAGGATCTAGGTGCAGCATTACACCTTAATTCAGGTGCAATACTCTGTGGTTATTAGAGCCTCAGGGGTGACACATATACATTAGAAAATTAAAGTTCTTGAAAATAGAGGGATATTTTATTAAAGTTAAATTGTAAAGTTGTTTGTTTTTCCAAGCACTTTGCAATTTTACCCATTTCAACAATTGAGACAATCCCTCAAAATAATTTAGTTCCGCACACTGGCAGACACAGACAGAAGAAGGCCCCTATGCAAGAATAATATATGGGCCATTTACAGCCCAATAGCTCATCATAAAGCACAATTCCACCTTCTTTGCAGATGGTATTGGCCCCCGTTATGTCTTGGGCCCCTGTGCAGTTGCACAGGTTGCACCAACAATATGTCCGCCCCTGCTTCTGCACCTATGACACCACTCATCACACTATCTTCAGGGAGAGAACATACTTCTGCACAGTGCCATTATGAATAAACCTATACTATATTTTACAGTTATATTTAAAATTAACAATAGCCTTTAAAGGTTAAACCATGGTTTAAGGATATATTTTATGCTTAGTCCTTGACCTTCTATTAACAGGTCATCAGCATGTTTTCCTATATGCCCTTGGCCACCAATATTTCTGTTCTTGTCACCTTGGACCTGAGAATGACGTGCTGTCACTTCTCATGGTGCATGGAAAATTACAAAACCTTATCAGATATTCCTCCTCTGACACAGAGCAGGAATCAGCGGCAGCTTAGTCTGGACATTTCTATGTCATATTTTAATCTCTATTACAGCAATCTATCTTTAGGTATTATTGTAACACTGAGGCCAAGTCTAGTGCTGAAAAATACAGAGCTCTGGAAGCTTCCATGACCTCATGCATTTCATACCTTTGATTTTTGGATTGCTTCAAGAATTAGCATTTCTTTGGATAAAATGAATCAGCCGCAGTTACACTAAATGATATACAGCTTCTCCGGGCAAACTTCAGATAGTCGTGGCCATTACAATGGGGTACAATGTATCTGTAATTGTATTCATATTGTTATATTTATGTTCAGACATATGCAAATATACCATAAGGTTTTGAAGAAGCAAGACTTTGCACATCTGCATAACCACGGATCCGTAACAAATTCAATTTATTTAAATTGGAAAGTGAATATTTAAGCAGCGCAAGCATATACTGAAGATCAAATCGTCCTCAATTGCTACAGACACGGAGGATATATTGGAAATCGACTCACATCTGTTCCTATTGTAGAGCCATCTTTCATTACTGCATATACCCAGGTGCTTTTTTTGCAGAGAGCTTTAAAGGGGTGCTCCACTTCTGAAACATATTAGTATTGTTCTAATCAGGAGAGTTCACCTGAGGCACCACTGCTCAATGCCTAAGGTGGTGGGAATTTATAGGCTCTAAACAACAGTCCAGTTCTTTTTCTCCTTGGCCTAGGTAAAACACTTCTGGCGTTGTCTATTGGTCATGAGTGGCTTGAGACAAGGAATCTGACACTTGTATCCCATGTCCTGGATATATGTGTGTGTGGTGGCTCTTGAAACAGCAATCCAATCCTTGTGAATCTCCCCCAAAGTATTGAATGGCCTTTTCTTAAGAATCCTATCAAGGCTGTGGCTATCCCGGTTGCTTGTGCACCTTTTTCTACCACACTTTTTCCTTCCACTCAATGTTCCTTTAATATGCTTGGATACAGCACTCTGTGAACAGCCAGCTTCTTTAGCAATGGCCTTTTGTGGCTTACCCTCTTTGTGGAGTGTGTCAATGACTGCCTTCTTGATATCTGTCAAGTCAGCAGTCATCCCCACAATTGTGTAGCCTACTGAATCAGACTAAGGGGCACTTTGCACACTGCGACATCGCAGGCCGATGCTGCGATGCAGAGTGCGATAGTGCCCGCCCCCGTCGCAGCAGCGATATGTGGTGATAGCTGGCGTAGCGAAAGTTATCGCTACGCCAGCTTCACACACACACTCACCTGCCGTGCGACGTCCCTGTGGCCGGCGACCCGCCTCCTTGTTAAGGGGGCGGGTCGTGCGGCGTCACTGCGACGTCACACGGCAGGCGGCCAATCAGAGCGGAGGGGCGGAGATGAGCAGGATGTCAACATCCTGCCCACCTCCTTCCTTCCGCATATCCTACGGAAGCCGCAGTGAGGCCGGTAGGAGACGTTCCTCGCTCCTGCGACTTCACACACAGCGATGTGTGCAGCCGCAGGAGCGAGGAACAACATCGGACCGTCGCGTCAGCGTAATCATGGATTACGCCGACGCTGCACCGATGATACGATTACGACGCTTTTGCGCTCGTTAATCGTATCATACAGCCTTTACACACTGCGATGTCGCATGCGATGCCGGAAGTGCGTCATTTTCAATTTGACCCCACCGACATCGCACCTGCGATGTCGCAGTGTGCAAAGTGCCCCTAAGGGACCATTTTAAATGCTTAGAAAGCCTTTGTAGGTGTTTTGTGGTAATTATTCTAATTTTCTGAGATAATGACTTTTGGGTTTTCATTGGCTGTATCATCAACAAAACAAAATAAACACTTGGAATAGATCACTCTGTGTTTAATGACGATATATAATATATGTGTTTCCCTTTTTGTATTGAATTACTAAAAAAAAAGACCTTTTTGATGATATTCTAATTTATTGAGATGCACTTGTATGTGATTTGGTGTACGATATGCTGTTCTGCCAACCCACGTGTCCTTTGTCCCATACAGTTCCTTGTTATATACACTGCATACCCCATTCAACTCTCAGGCGGCCGCTGTAACTGCATATAACAAGACAAGCAGACCGGAGAGTAAGGCTATGTCCGCACGTTGCTTTTTACCTGCTTTTTACCTGCTTTTTTGCTGCTTTTTCAACTGCAGCGTTTAATGCCAAAATGGTTGTGTTCTGCTTTTCAAGCAAAGTCTATGGGAATTTGGGTTTCTTGTCCGCACTATGCAGTTCAAACTGCAGCCTTTTTGGTGCAGAACTTTGGTCAAAAACTCAGCTTTGCAGTGCAAAACCCAAATGGCAAAAACAACTGACATGTGAATTGTTTTTGCCATTTGGGTTTTGCACTGCAAAGCTGAGTTTTTGACCAAAGTTCTGCACCAAAAAGGCTGCAGTTTGAACTGCATAGTGCGGACAAGAAAACCAAATTCCCATAGACTTTGCTTGAATAGAAGAACACATCCATTTTGGCATTAAACAGCGCAGAAGAAAAAGCAGCAAAAAAGCAGGTAAAAAGCAACGTGCGCACATACCCTAAAGCAGTTGTAGCAATGCTAAGTGTCATCTATGAAAACTGCGGCCAATATTATAGAGAGAGTGGCCATGTGCGGGTTGGCAACTTAACTGAGCATGACAAAGTGATGTAAGTCTACATGAGTCAACATGCCTTGGCAGAGCGCAGCTGGCATTGAATGCTGACTGGGAGTATTACTGGTTGTTCCTCTGCCCACCCATAGCTGCCCTGTCTGTGCTGTCAGTACATTTTTCCAGCTCATTACTACCAATGTACATCAGTCCTGTCCTTAGGTGACACAACCATACAACCAAAACTCTGCTGCAAATACTCAACATGGCCGCATGCCATAAGGTCATTTGCACACGTTGAGTATTTGGTGAGTTTTTTACCTCAGTATTTGTAGCCAAAGCCAGGAGTGGGTTAAAAAAATACAGAATTGGTGCCCGTGTTTCTATTATACTTTTCCTCTGATTGTTCCGCTCCTGGTTTTGGCTTACACATACTGAGGTAAAAACTCACTAAATACTCAACATGTCCTTGGGGCCTAATACTACAGCTCAGTCCTAACACAGCTGTAATACCAAACACAGCCATTATTAAATTAGCCTGTGCCAAGGTAACAATGCAGAGAACCCCCTTTAATCAGCTGACAGGTGGAGAGATACCAGACCCCCACTGATCTGATATTGATAACCTATATATGGTATAGGTGATTAATCATGTGCTTACTATATCTGAGTATTACTTTTAACCCCTTCGCCCTCAGGCGATTTTCCGTTTTTCATTTTCATTTTTTCCTCCCCTTCTTCCAAGAGCCATAACTTTTTATTTTTCCGTCAATATAGCCACATGAGGGCTTAATTTTTTTAGGATAAGTTGTACTTTTGAACGACATCATTCATTATGACCCATAATGTACTGAAAAACGGAAAAAAAATTCCAAGTGCAGTGAAATTGCAAAAAAAAGGGCAATTGCTCGATTGTTTTGGGTTTTTTATTTACCATGTTCACTATTTGGTAAAACTGACCTGTCATTATGATTCCCCACGTCAGTATAAGTTTTCATAAATACCAAACATGTAAAGTTTTACTTTCATCTAAGTCTTGAAAAAAAATTCAGAACTTTGAAAAAAAAAGAAATTGTGCCTTCATCACCGTTTTCCGAGGATCGTAGCATTCTCATTTTTCGGGATCTGAGGTTCAGTTATGGCTTATTGTTGTATCTTGACATGGCATTTTTAATTATATCATTTTTGCATAGATTTAAGGTTTTGATCGCCTGTTATTGCATTTTAATGCAATGTTGCGGCAACCAAAAAAACTTAATTTTGGTGTTTGGAATTTTTCTCTCTCTACGCTCTTTATCGATCACATTAATTGATTTTATATTTTGATATACTGCGCATATCTGAACATGGCAATATCAAATATGTGTATGTTTTATTAATTATTATTAGGGTATGTGCGCACGTTGCTTTTTACCTGCTTTTTACCTGCTTTTTTGCTGCTTTTTCTTCTGCGCTGTTTAATGCCAAAATGGATGTGTTCTTCTATTCAAGCAAAGTCTATGGGAATTTGGGTTTCTTGTTCACACTATGTTGTTCAAAATGCTGCCTTTTTGTGGCAGAACTTTGGTCAAAAACTCAGCTTTTCAAAGAAGCAAGATGTCAATTGTTTTTGCCTTTTGGGTTTTGCACTGCAAAGCTGAGTTTTTGACCAAAGTTCTGCCACAAAAAGGCAGCATTTTGAACAACATAGTGTGAACAAGAAACCCAAATTCCCATAGACTTTGCTTGAATAGAAGAACACATCCATTCTGGCATTAAACAGCGCAGAAGAAAAAGCAGCAAAAAAGCAGGTAAAAAGCAACGTGCGCACATACCCTTATTGTTGTTTTATTCTCAATAGGGCAAAAAAGGGTGATTTGAACTTTTAGGGGTTTTTTTATGTTTTAATATGTTTTAAAACTAATTTTTACTGATTTTACTAGTCCCCCTAGAAGACGTTATGGTTGCAGTATCCAATCACTTTTCCTGATCAGAGCAATGCTACATCATCACTCTGATCATGAGAAATGTTGTGTTACTGTGAGTGCCGGCACTCTGCCAGCATTCACAAGAAACACGTCATGGTAGTGAGAGGGGTCATCAGCTGAACCTGCGCTGCCATGGCAACCCATTGGCGCCACGTGATTGCGTCACAGAGCCGGCGATGGCGGTGGGAAACAGCGCGATCCCCGTCTGAGCACATTAGATTGCACTGTCCAGAGTTTGGCAGCGCAATCTAAGGGGTTAGCAGGAGCAGGTGGATCAGAGATCCACCCTTACCTGTTACCTGAACATGTATGCTGATCAGATCAGTAGACATGTGCGGGGATGACAGGACGGAGGTGATCTAGGACGTATATATATGTCCTATGTCGTGAAAGGGTTAAAACAGTGTAGATTAAAACCTATAATTGTATAGCCCTTCAATTTAAGGACAAACAAGCACAAGGAGCATTAAATGGCTAAAGGTGCAAATAACTTCATTAATCAAAAAGGTGTGAAGGCTATTAAAAAACACATAATAAAAATAAGGTGCTATGAGATGTTACAAAAAGAGGGGTAACAAACCCACGGTGAGCGGACAACAGAGCATATAGTAGTGGGACATCCAGAAGGGATAGACAGATTTAAAACCAGGGGGAAATGTCAAACATTCCAAAAAAATTAATCAGATATTTACTACAGTAATAAGCCCCAATAATGAAGATATTACTGTCCAAATAGGGCAAAAGGGAGAAGTATCCTTAATATAGCTGCCACCAAAAGTTATAAGGTCTTACCCATGGATAATAAATCCCTGGAAAGTGTCGCTCACTGCCTGGATAAACCTATGACACGCGTTTCGTGATGTCACATTACTGCTTCGTCATGTGACATCGCCATTTAATTCTCCTTGTGCTTGTTTGTCCTTAAATTCTATTATGGAGTGGCTTCATAATTTGGTACTAACTAATTTTTGAGATGATGTGCATTAATCCATTTCTGTGGTATTTAGCCCATCAATTTACTCTCAAATTGACTATGTTTCTGACCTCTGTATACCTTCTTTTTATACCTTTTCTCTTCCAAAACTAAAATGATATCTCTTTTCTACTATTTACTATACTAAATTCTTTATCCCTGGCTATTAATGCTTTCTTACTCTTTCCTTCTTTTCAAGCATTTAAATGCAAGCAAATATCACCTAGAAATTGCTGTCTACCCTGTCCTTCACATCTAATACTGGATATATCAGGAATATTGAGGTAAAATGAGGCTCCCCACTGTGTGCCCACCTTGTCTTTTTTATCAAAAACTGGAGATACCAATGGTGCTGAAGTAAGAAGAGGTTGCTCACACTGTTGTCCACCTTGTCTTACTAATCTAATCATGAAGACACCAGGGGTGTTGCTGTAGGAAGAGGCTGCTCACATTGCTATCTATCATGCCTTTCTATTCTAATCATGGAGATACCCGGGGTGCTGAGGTAAGAAGAGGCTGTTAACTTTGCTGTCCACCCTAATATTAATAATAATAATAATAATAATAATAATATTTATTCACTTATATAGTTTAATTAATTCCATAGCGCTTTACATACATAAGCAACACTGTCCCCATTGGGGTTCACAATCTAAATTCCCTAACAGTATGTTTTTGGAATGTGGGAGGAAACCGGAAAACCCGAAGGAAACCTATGCAAACACGGGGTGAACATACAAACTCCTTGTAAAATTTGACGTGTGATGTGATTTGAACCCAGGACCCCAGTGAAGCAAGACTGCAGTTCTACCCACTGAGCCACCGTGCTGCCCTGTTCTAATCTAATAATGGAGATATCAGGGGGGCTTATGTAGAGCCCCGGAAGCCATCAGGGAGCTACAAGGTACTGCTTCCCCACCAGGATGCAGGGCCTACCACCAGGGACCCAGAAGACCAGTGCCGGTAACAACAAAAACATTCCCATTAATCCCTGTTTTTCCCCAAATTCCCCATAGACTGGAACCAGGCTAGGGTTGGACCAATGGATGGTGACTTAGAGGTAGAGCCGATCCAGTCAACTAGACGACCAGGTGGGAGGGGCAGACAGTGGACAGTCAGACAGGAGTCTGCAAGAGTCGGTAACAGACAGAGGAAGTGAGCAGACGCACTGACAGGAGTGTGACAGTGACCTGAGGGCTTAGACGGTTGGTCGCCGATGGAGTATGGTGGAGTACTCCAGAACCACAGTACCGACAGGGTACAGAATCCTAGGTCAGGCAAATGCTCCACGCAGACCTGATAAAATATGAAAAGTGAGGGGACCATCAAGGACCTCACTGACCTTGAAGTTCGGGGCACAGTAGCAACGGGAGAACTGGGGAAAGGACCAGAGACTCCAACCACACAGGTTTCATGCTACCGTCATACGGACTGCCATTAAAAGACAACCAGAAGGGGACTCCCAGTTGCTCCAAGCCACGGGGACCCACCAAACCAAAGAGAGGTGCAGGGGAAAGAAGCCACCAGGTCACTAAGCCGGCACTGGGACTAAGGGGACCTGCGGTCAACACCAGCCTTCCTTGGGTGACCAGTTTCCACCTAGCCGTGAGTAAAGAAACCTATTACACTGCAACCCCTTGTGTGAACTACTTTCTTTCAACACCCATCTACCTCACCTATCCTCTGGGGCTTGACCCTGCTTGTGGAGGGCCTAACATCTAGGCTGCCATCCACATAGCCGCAACCCACAAGTGGCTTCACGTGATAAACTTTCATTCAATTCCCCTGTAAATATACCTCTTTTAAAAAGCACCCAGGGCATGGAACCAGGCAATGGCCACCAAGTGACATTTCCCCAGTTATACACCGCCCAGGACAGAGTACCCCATAACCCTGGGCGACACACTTACGTAAGATGAGGCTGCTCACACTGCTATCTGCCATGTCTTTCTAAACTAATCATGGAGATTCCAGGGGTGTTGAGGTTAGACACAATGCTATTGACCTTTTATATCTGATCTAATACTGGACTTACCAGGAGGGACTAGATAGAAATAGGCTGCTCACTCTGCAGTCCCCCCCAGTGGTGGCCATTGAAATTTTACAGTGCTACCACCCATAGTAAAAACAGTTTTGATTTGCTAATTAAAAATATATAGTAAGGTATTTAGAATGATATTTATTTTATTTTTTTTATTCACAAAGAACCCCTTTAAGATTTGATCAACATGTTTAACATTTTTTTATTTGATCAACACATATGGAAAGCCGTTTAATTTTTATGCTTTAATTGTTTATTGAGTTATTCATGGAATATCAGTGTTTTACACAACCTCAATCCTGCCTTTGCTTGTTGGATATTGTATAGATTCTTAAGAGAATCCATGAATGATTCGGAAGATATCCTCATTATTGCAACTGTAAGACCAATAATGTTTGACAAATATTAGTTGACAGAGGTAGTCTTCCTAAAATGCATCTGGTCAAATAGTCTTAATTATTACAAATGGAAAACTAATTTCCAACTAATTGCTCCTGTTATCTCCAACTAATTTCCAATGAAAAGCTAAAACTGCAGATTTGACTGAGTTTCTCTGTAAAGTACAGTATTTATGTCAAAATGTAGTTACAGTCTGCTCATACAAGATGCAAATGTGGAAACAAATCTTTTAAACTAAGGACGCAATTATTGAGAACTATGGAGAACGAGGCATTCTTAGCTGAGCAGCCAGCCCCATTCATATACACATATACACCAGTATATACCAGTATACCATTAGAGGTTGATCACTTAGGCTAGGGCCCCACTTTGCGTTCATCTACTTGCAGTTCTAAACGCACGTTTTGGGCTTAATTGATTTGACCAAAGTTGCCTGTTTCAAAAATTTAGCGCTGAAAACGCATGCGTATTTACCTCGTTTTAGATGCGTTTTCAGTGCTTTTTACCTGCTTTTCCACCTGCGTTTTGATAGATGCGTTTTGAACATCATGACACTGCTAAATAAAGTTTAAATAGTCAAACTCAATGAAAAATTGGAAAAAAAGAAACAAATCTATATTTTATGTGAAAAATAATGAAAATAGATTAATTTAATGAAATTATAGCGCTAATATGATATTTAATGGAAAAATAGCAATAATTTATTAAAATTCTTATTTTTAATTGTCGGATTATGTGTGTGTGTAAAGGGACATATGAAATCATTTTTTTGATGTCCAAAAAGCATGCGTTTTTGAAGTCCAAAACGCATGTTTTCTGCACTGGAAAAGCAGGTAAAACGCAGAAATTTTCTGGAATTTTGGTTTTTGCCATTTCTCATAGACTTCAATGTTAGCAAAACGCACCCAAAATGGCAAAAACAATTGACATGTTGCTTCTTTGAACGCATGGTTTTTGCCACAAAATATGCAAATTATACGCAGCGTTTTAAAATGCAAAGTGGGGTCTAGAAATCCCCATTTTCCATAGACTTAGCTGGGAAATCAAAACGCATGCCTTTTGGCATGAAAAAGGTGCTTCTCAAAACGGACCTAAAAAGCACCTAAAACGCAGGTGGAAACGCAAAGTGGGACCCTAGCCTTACTGGACCACACAACTGAAACTTATATGCAAATCATAAAAATGCACCTAGCCTCCACATATTATACATCAAAATACGTGAACAACAACAAATAATGAATGTAATTACTTGTACATATTATAATTAAATCAATTCTCTTATTTTATGGTGTTCCATGAATTTAATAAATACTTGTCTTAGAACTTGGAAAATGTTATTCTTCTTATGATGGAGGCCTAATAAAACTGGAAATAACAGTGTACCTGAAGAACTCTTTCACTAAACAATAGAAAAAATACTTTCATAGACAAAATCATCAACCACAAACATTTAGGTCAAGGAGCCCTAAGATCACAGGGAGCAGCTGCAATCTATGGTGGAGTCCAATAGTAAACATAAAATGTTCCTGCAGCAACATCATAGGGGTAAGGAAGTATTACAGTTTCCAGTTGTTCTTACAGGAAAAGTTTCTCCTTGTTGAGAAGCAACAAGCTGGGGTATGGAGATTTATGCCATGCTATGCAACTCTGGGATATTTAGTATGCAAATATCTTCTTCATAAGAAGGTCTCTAGTGCTATGTGTTGGACATACCTCAATCCTATAAAACAATATTCTCCCTTTAAAGAGCCTTACAACATAAATAAAGATATAAATCAAAACTAGAATCCCCTTTTGCCTACAACTGTGTCAGGATTTTTGCAACTCATCAGTGCAAAGCAAGAGAAGTGGTTACTGACGGAGAGAGAGATATTTGACAGGTGGTCTAAAGGCTGCTTTACACACAACGTCATCGCTAACAAGATATCGCTGGGGTCATGGAATTCGTGACGCACATCTGGCCTCGTTAGCGACGTCATTACGTGTGACACTTACGAGCGACCGCTAACGATCACAAATACTCACAAAATCGTTGATTGTTGACACGTCGTTCATTTCCCAAATATCGTTGCTCGTTTGGAACACAGGTTGTTTGTCGTTCCTGAGGCAGCACACGTCGCTATGTGTGACACCCCAGGAACGACGAACAACAACGTTCCTGCGTCCTCCGACAACGAGGTGGGAGTGACGTTCATGCGGCTGCTCTCCGCCCCTCCGCTTCTATTGGTTGCCTGCTGTGTGATGTCGCTGTGACGCCGCACGAACCGCCCCCTTAGAAAAGAGGTTGTTTGCCGGCCACAGCGACGTCGTTAGGCAAGTAAGTACGTGTGACGCGTACCTCCGATATTGTTCGCCACGGGCAGCGATTTGCCCGTGACGCACAAACAACAGGGGCGGGTACAATTACTAGCGACATTGCTAAATTAGATGAAATTAGATGAGACATCTGAATGGGGAATTGTGAATTAACTCTCCGAATGAATATTTGACTATAGGTTTTCTAAATCAGTCAACTTATCCAAAGGCATATTCCTATGTTTGTACATTCCTATATAATGATTTATACATTAGAAAGTCTCGTGTATGGGACTGAGAATGAAGGGGCTGCAGCGCTGCTTGAGTAATATTGCTGAACACCCAGCCCCCTAGCTGTAACTGCAGATAACCCCTTTCATTTGAATTGCGCTTACTACCCTGGGAATCTGGGAGAACCCAGGGGTCTGATCAAAACTTACTATGAGATGGTGGCAGAGCCTAGTGCAGAGGTCCCTAACCTTTCTAACCTTGAGAGCCACATCCAGCTCTGAGAGAGAATTGCAAGCCACATCCAGCTTCCCCCCTCACAGTACTGACACTTGGAGCCCAAATTACCTATAAATGACAGCCAAAGCCTTTCCACAGAAATCACATCAAAGCAGTATACCAAAATCCAGGAGTTCCTACCTTACACTCATTCAGATCTACTCTTCTTCTCAGGGCTGCTCACAAAAGTCACCTTCTGTAGACCTGCTCTTCATAGCTGCTTCCTAGACTTCGTGCTAATGCACGAAGCTCGCAGACAGCCACAAGCCACAAATAACGAGCCCTCAAGACACATGTGGCTCTCGAGCAACAGGTTTGGTACCCCTGACTTATAAACATGTCATCACTTTTGGAGATAGAAATAATCCTAAATTTATGTGCCGTATTGTTTGAACCCATGTGCTACATATTCATATGGACCTTGATAACTGGGCCACCACTCCTGGGTAAGAAAAGTATGAATCATTGAAAAGATTGAATTCTCCCCTTTTACTTTTCCTTTGTATATACACTTTTTATGGTTCTTCATGAATTTTATAATTTCATATCAGTTTTTTTTTACAATTTCCACAACCCCAACGAAAGTATAGATTACATTCCACATTCCTAAAATCGTCACTAATAACAATGCCTGAAATCTCCAGAGAAAGAGAAACATAGCAGAAGGTTTAGTGATGAAATATCCGCACGCCGCAGAAGAATAATGAGAGTTGTATCCATGACTTTTCATAATTATTTCAGGGATTATATATTATTGTATCTTTTTGTGCAGACTTACCGGCTTCAATGCATTTTGGAGTTAAACAATAGCGTTCCTTGTGGAAATTAATAAGTCCTTGAGTGACTGGTAAAAAAAAGAAGACAGATTTGCATTAGTTATCACCATGATGACATTTAGCAGAGGATTGCATTCTGTAAAATACAAATACCTGCTTTGTGCACAGAACTGTAAAGCCAGGAACATTCCCTATTATGGTGATTATTAGTGTAGAAACCACAATCTGGTTCCCCATTATCAAATACAGATGTTTCTCATGTTCTCTTCACCCGTATCTTGAAGCTATGAATATTACCTAGTGCTCTTTATCATATAAATGTGCTTTCTATAAATAAGTTTTATTGAACATTTTTATAGCCATAACAACATACGGTGCCAAAAACTGTAAAAAAAAAAATACAATATATTCAAAATTTGCAGGTTTATTACACAGTCATGACCAAAAATGTTGGCACCCTTGAAATTAATCCAGAAAAGGTGGCAGTAATTTTGGAGGTTTTCTGTGAAATTTAGCCCAATTTGCCTTTTTACTCTGTTTTTTTTTTTTGTGATATTCCAATACAGACAAAGGAGATTATTATTATTATTATTTATTATTATAGAGCCATTTATTCCATGGTGCTTTACATATGAAAAGGGGTAAATGTGACGCCCTGGCCTATCAGGTCGTCACAAGGGTGCCGTGCAATCTGCCCTTCTGCATGGTACCCGCTCCTCCTTGGTTACGGGTCCTGTCCCTTTGGTGTTGCTAAGAGCAGGTATACACAAATCCTGAGGAACACTCTGCACCACACCCACCAAACACCCATTGGGCAGCCTGAGGGGAACAGGGCCACCCAGATGAAGGGATGGAAGTAGGAGGGCCAGAAGTGTCAGGAGTAGTGAGAGAGGAGAAGTGCCAGTGAGCGGTGACAGGAAAGGTCACGCTGCGGAGCTGGGCTCCTGTTACAGTCCCAGGTGCCAGACATTGGTCTGGCCTGGAAGGAGCTGGAACCCCAGTCGCAGGGGGTAGTGACAGGGGGCAAAGTACTGCCACGGAGGGCAGACCGGCGGCCTTGTGCTACAACCGGGCAGGGGCCAAGGCACGATGGGGTACGCGGACCCTAGGCTGGAAAGTAGCTTCACGCAGCCGAGTAATTCACCCGACGGGAACATAATCTTCACAAACCGCTCCCCACCCGCTCCAAAATCGGGGTACTAGCGCAACGGAGGGATAGGACTTCCCAAAACCGTCCAGAAAATCCCACGCGTCAACCCTGAGAGCAAGCTCACGCTGCTAGCCACGCAGGTGAGCGGGACCCGAGTAGTTCTAGGAGAAAGGGATCCACCAAGTGTAAACATGGTGCTAAGGGACAAGGCTTCAGACCAACCAGCAATGCCAAAAGGGCACGGACCCAACGTAATCAGATTAAGGCTGCAGGACGTTCAAGACTTTGGTTTACCTGGTGTCAGTGTCAGAGTCTCTGTACTGTGTGAGTACGTGGTGCCCCTCTGCTCCCCACGGGTCCCCAGCCTGCCAGCACCGAGCCCCATTTATATATGCTAAATATCTCATTTTTCTTAGATTTTCCTTAGCAGTAATGCAGGTCTATGTTCACACATTCATGGTTTCCATACTTTAGCATTATCAGAGTGCAAACTGTCTTTTTGTATTTTATGTCATGTTCAGTTATGCACCTGTTCACACGTCAGGTCGATGAGTGCAGTCAGTCTTTTTTGTCTATATGAAGAGGGTCATACCTTCTGACCGTGCACCCTTCCCCCAGTTGCCACAGGTAATCTTATCCTATATAGCAGGTTCCCACTTGCCCATAAACAGGAGGTTTTTAACCTAGAGAGAGGCTTCAGCATAGCGTTAGGGACCCAGTTACGAGATATGCCATGAAGGGGCAACTGGGCAGATATACAAATGGCCATTTATTTATGCTAAATATCTCATTTTTCATAGATTTTCCTTAGCACTAAGCGCATGCAGGTCCATGTTCACACATTCATGATTTCCATACCTTAGCATTATCAGAGTGCAAACTATCTTTTTGTATTTTAGCACCGAGCCCTGGGACACCTTCCCCTGCCCACGGAGGGGTTAACATCTACAGCTGCTATTCCATTGCTCCCGGGCGCTCCCCTCTCCCCTAAATGAAGCAGCGTTGGTATCCCATTTTTACCATAACCGTAAGTGGCGTCACGAACATTGTCCAAATACACCCTTTTTACCCCCTTTTATTTTTGAGAGGCCGCGCGACCCCGCCTCGAGTCCGGAGACCCCTCGAGCCACTGCGGATCTGGATCCGAGGAGCCCGTAGGCTGTCACGGGGGCGGTACATATAAATAGTAGGGACAACTACAATAATCATAAACAAAACAAGGCACAGACTGGTACAGGAGGAGAGAGGGCCCTGCCTGCGAGGGCTCACAGTCTACAAGGGTTGGGTGAGGATACAGTAGGTGAGGGTAGAGATGGTCGTGCGGCGCTATATCAGAATGAGGGTTATTGCAGGTTGTGGGCTTGTCGGAAGGGGTGGGTCTTCAGATTCCTTTTAAAGCTTGTCAAGGTACTTGAGAGTCTGATATGCTGTGGCAGAGCATTCCAGAATATGGGGGATGCATGGGAGAAATATTGGATGTGATGGTGGGAAGAGGAGATGAGATGGAAGTAAAGAAGGAGATTTTGTGAGGATCGAAGGTTACGTGCGGGTAAGTACCAGGAGCCTAGGTCACAGATGTAGGGAGGAGACAGGTTGTGGTTGGCTTTGTAAGTCATGGTTAGGGTTTTAAACTGCAGTCGTTGGGCAATGGGAAGCCAGTGAAGGGATTGGCAGAGTGGAGAGGTTGGGGAGTAGCGGGGGGACAGGTGGATTAGTCAGACAGCATAGTTTAAAATAGAGTATAGGGGTGCCAGACTGTTAGTAGGGAGGCCACAGAGCAGGAGGTTGCAATAGTCCAGGGTATAATAAGGGCATGCACTAGGGTTTTTGCAGCTTCTTGGGAAAGGAATTTATGAATCCGGGAAATATTTTTGAGTTGGAGGTGGCAGGAGGTGAAGAGGGTTTGAATGTGTGGCTTGAAAGAGAGAGCAGAGTCTAGAGTTACTCCCAGGCAGCGAGCACGTGTGACTGGGAAAAGTGAGAAGCCATTGACATTGATGGATAGGTCAGTTGGGGGCTTTAAGGGGTACTTTGCACACTACGACATCGCAAGCCGATGCTGCGATGCCGAGTGCGATAGTCCCCGCCCCCGTCGCAGCTGCGATATCATGGTGATAGCTGCCGTAGCGAATATTATCGCTACGGCAGCTTCACATGCACTCACTTGCCGCGCGAACTGCCTCCTTATTAAGGGGGCGGGTCGTGCGGCGTCACTGCGACGTCACACGGCAAGCGGCCAATAGGAGCGGAGGGGCGGAGATGAGCAGGATGTAAGCATCCCGTCCACCTCCTTCCTTCCGCATAGCCATCGGGAGCAGCGGTGACGCAGGTAGGAGATGTTCCTCGCTCCTGCGACTTCACACACAGCGATGTGTGCTGCCGCAGGAGTGAGGAACAACATCGTACCGTCGCGTCAGCGTAATTATGGAATTCGCCGACCCTACACCGATTACACGATTACGACGCTTTTGCGCTCATTAATCGTATCATCTAGAATTTATACACTACGATGTCGAGAGCGACGCAGGAAGTGCGTCACTTTCGGCATGACCCCACCGACATCGCACCTGCGATGTCGTAGTGTGCAAAGTACCCCTAAGTGAGGAGGAGGAAAGATAATGAATTCAGTTTTGTCCATGTGCATTTTTAGAAATCAAACAGAGAAAAAGGAGTGAATAGCAGACAGACATGTGGGATTCTGGTTAGTAAAGAGGGGATGTGAGGTCCGGAAAGGTAGATTTGTGTTTTATCAGCGTAGAGGTGATACTGAAAGCCGTGGGCCTCTATGAGCTGTCCCAGGCCAAAGGTGTAGATGGAAAACAGCAGGGGTCCTAAAACTGTATAACAAAATGTGTAATTTCAATAATTTTCAGGGACAAATAATTCATTTTCTGGAAAAATTTCAAGGGTGCCAACAATTTCGCCCATTAATTAATTAAGCTTCTCACATGGACATATACCAGCAATATAATTAAAAAATTATCCACTATAATAGATTTTGTCTTCTCCTATTCTATTGAGGCCCAAATTCTGCATGATTGCAGCCAGGTTTATTGCTCTCTGTAATGCTCCAGCATTTAGAAGAAAATATAGTTAAAAGATCCGGCCAAGACATAGCCAGAGACGAAAGCTGTCCGGTACTGCCCCTAGTTGGCTTCTTCCAGTGCCACTGCAGGTGACTGATAGGTCTCTGACTATGGGAGAGACCCATCAATTACTTGTAGCAGCACTGGGAGATGCCAGTCTGGGGTGTGTTGTACTACCCTCGTCTCTGGCTATGAGCTTTAGCCGTATCTTTAAACCTTTGACAATTCAGAGAAAAATATATCTGGCTCCAATCGTGTGGCCAGGCTCTGAATAATTATGCTTCTTGTGGTTTAGGCAGTGACAAGTTCCCTTCAATATATTTATTTACAGCCCAATTGACATTAAACAATGGTCCAAATTGCTATAATCAAAAGGGAAAAGATGCACAAATAAGGTGCACACTTTAATTTGTAATAAATTGTAATAAATGCTGTCAATAAAATTTAAGGTGTTGTCCAATCGCTCTTGCTTCCACGCCCGGTACGGAGATACACCTGTACCATTAATTAAAATTGATAGTGTAGATGATACCTATAAGCTGTGCATGATGCCACGGGAGCAATGTCTCTCAGTGGCCAATGTAGAAATGCTTGACTAATCAAAATTCAGTTTCTGGAGAATGGACGAAGCAATTACAACACTATGGCCCTGATTCATGGCAGAAAACTGTTGTGAAACATTTTGAAAAATCGTAAAATTCACTAAATGTAGTGCACTGAGCCACAGTAACAAATGGCGGTGATATCACTTCTACAACGTAGACAAGTAAACATAATCCAAGAGACTAAGGCTATGTGCGCACGTGTGCGTAATTCATGCAGTTACGCTGCGCTTTGTAGCGCAGCGTAACTGCATGCGTCCTGCGTCCCCTGCACAATCTATGGAGATTGTGCAGGGGCCGTGCGCACGTGGCGTCTTTGAGCGCAGCGCTTCGGCTGCTGCCCGAAGCGCTGCGTTCAAGAAGTGACATGTCACTTCTTCCGTGCGCTTTGCCGGCAGCTCCTGCTCTGTCTATGGCAGGAGCTGCAGGCAGAGCGCATGGAATCGGCTTTTTTTTTTTCTACGGACATTTTCTGCATTTTCTTCAGATCGCTGCAGAGATTTCTGCAGGGCCAGTACGCAACGTGCGCACATAGCCTTACACTAATTATCTCAGGAGCACACTTCCGGTGCACCCTGAAAGGGATTTTTTAAGGGCAATCATTGGGCATTTATTTCAGGTTTTCTATAGATTTAGCTTACTTTTAACTTTGGAGCTGAATTTTTATTATCAATGACAACACATATAATATATAAATTGATTATGTATGTATTAAAAGTATTTTAATGTATTTACGTAGTGGAAACATGCTTAAGATGTATGTGTTTTTTACTTGCAGATTTTCCAACTCTAATGCAAGTCTATGAGACGTATCTGCACAAAAACTCAGTGTACTTGCAAAAGAAATTGATATATTGTGAATTTAGAACACACACCATGCAAAAAAAAGAACAGTGATTATGAGATTTCTATAACTCCCATCCACTTTGCTGGAACTGTAAAATGCCGCATAATGATGCAACAAAAACATGAAGCCTCAAAAACTCACTAAAAACTCATTGTGGGCACACAACCCAAAACTTTTCAAAACTGCATCAGGAAACACTTCAAGAAAAGGAAAAATCTTCCAAGAATTCCCAAAGAATGAACATTTCCGAAAGTGGTTTCTGCTTGAAAAATGTCTGTTTTTTGAGCTCTTCAAAAAATTCCAAATGAATGTAGCCTAATTTCACCGAATATCTGTTTTTCTCACTGAATAGTTCCTGGATCCTATGCACGTATACTGTGATAATAATATTGCTTCTAGAAGAGAGTAAAGTATTCTATCAAAATTACAACATCACATCCAAGGAGCGACCATTCAGATGCACATGGATCTGGCGATTTAAAGCACCACTCCATCGTTTTGTTTTTTTTTAATTTCCCCACTGGAGTACTTTAAATGCAAGCCCCCTGCGCCATGTTTGATACTCACCTTCCAGCGTCTTCAGCTGCTATCACTTCCATCGGTCTCCAGGGATTTGTGACCTGGCAGCAGACCCAGTGTTTCATTGAGCGCGTCAGGGGTCATAACGCAATACAAGTCTATTACAGCCTCGTTCTGGCTCTCGTAGAGATACACTGGGAGATTCGGACAAAACTTCTGATTTCCGGTCAGTCAGAAGTTACTGTTACAAGAAGTTGACACAGGACCATCGGTAAAAGGTGAAGCCGCCGGTAGGTGAGTATATGACAGGGGGCTTATATTTAAAGCGCTTAAAAAAAGAAAACGCTGAAGTGGTGCTTTAACAAACCCTGTGACTTGCCTCAATCAAAACCAAGTTTTAAAACTACAAGTAAAGGTAATAGGATGATAGAACAGAGCAAGAAAACCAAAAAGTAAAGTGCCTGAAAAACATTTCACACCTAGACAAAATCAGAATAACAAAGAAAAATAAGAACAGATCTAGTATAATGAAAAGTACATAGGAGGGACGGAGCTGTTGGAGCACATGGGGTGCAATAGTAATCTGATGCTAATTCCCAAATTGTAAATTTAACCGCCTTTGGTTGAGCTCACAAAACCTAATTGTGGAGGTAATGGTGAGCAGCACACATTCCCATACATGAGACTTGGCTGTCAGTGAAAAGCTGCAGCTCTAATTAAGTCGTCCGGAAATGTCAGTCACTCAACACCCTATCAGCCCTTTCATGTGCAGTGCAAAGCTTCGCTTCCCTTCCGAGCACAGTACATTCAATATCATTATATCAGTGGCAGTTATGGAATTCCTGATGTAAAGGGAACAACCTGGCAGCCAAAGGAAGAAAGCTAATTACATTACAATCATTAATTATTCAATATTATAGGTGCCACAAGCAAGAGGAACCTCAAACTCTGTCCCCTGGAAACTAGAGGAAGCCATCTTTGAAGCCATAACAGGTGACAATTAAGCCGTTAATGAGTGACCTGGACTGCGTGGCTATAAGACGTCTGTGCATTGAGAAGCATGATACTGAGGAGCATGACACTGCATCTCTACCAGTCAAGACCTGCATTATAAATAATAGAGTAGTTGATCAGGCCAAAATTCAAAGGATTGCTCAACTATAATTTATTTAAAGTGAACCAATCACCAGGATTTTCCTATATAAACTAAAACCAGTGCTATACTGGCACTATCATGCTGATTCTCTACATACCTTTAGCTGTGAGATCGGATGTACAGTGGAACCTTGGTTAACGAGAACAATCCGTTCTGGGACTGTGCTTGTTAACCAAGTTACTCGTTCAGCAAAGCAAGATTTCCCATAGAAAATCATTGCAATGCAGACAATTCCTTCCACAACTTGTTAAATGTCCCATCCTGGTCCCCTGTTGTGCAATTCCACACATGCACAAACACACACAAACTCACACAAACACACATAAACACGCACGAACACACACAAACACACACAAACACACACAAACACACACAAACACGCACAAAAACGCACAAACACGCACAAACATGCACAAACACGCACAAACATGCACAAACACACACAAACTCACACGCACATATTATATGCTCACCTTACCGTCCGTTCCATCGCCGGCCTGCGGGGACTTGCTGTTCTCTAACACGGGCTGTGTATCAAGTAACCATGACGACAAGGGAGGAACTTCCACACGCAGAGCGCTGACGTCAAAGGTAGGAGCCTCTGATTGGTCAGCGCGCTGCCTTTGAGTAGCGTCTGACAGCGGAAGTTCCTGCCTCGTCGCCGATGGTTATCGATACACAGCGTGGAACTACAGGACCCAGGAGGCCGGTGATGGAATGGAAGGTACACATATTATGCTCACCTTACCTTTTGTTCCATCGCCGTCCTCCTGGGTCTTGTAGTTCGCCACAAGGATTTGTCGCGGGCAGGGAGGGGACGCTGCGCTCACCACGCTCGGGTCCGGCGCTGCTGTTGCTGCTCGGTGGCTTGAGCGGTGGGCCGGATCCGGGGACTCGAGCGGCGCTCCTCGCCCCTGAGTGAAAGGGGAATGGTGTTGGGGATTTATTGTCCGTGACGCCACCCACGGTTGTGGTGAGGTTGTGACACCACCGCTGCTCTGGACGGGGATCCCGGGGGCGATGACAGGGAGCAACTTGGATGTTGTTCTTCCCCTCCGTGGGTAGGGGGGCTGGTTGTCCCGGGGCCCGGTGAGGGAGGAATGGCAGTCGGGCTATGGGGCCTGGTGAGGTGCAGGGTTGCGGGGGCAGCGCGGTGCCGCACGGCACGGTGGTACTCACTCAGCCAATGACGCATGCAAAGTCTCTGGTAAAACAAACGGCTGGATGGACGGGTCCCACAGATGGCTGCGGTGGTTCTTCTCCCGGTAGGTTGGTGGTGACTGCCTTTCCCTGCACCTGTGTTATGTTCTCGGTTCTGGTGGCTTCCCACCGGTAACCCGCTCCCCAGCTTGGATGGAGGCTGAGGGAGCCCCTTTTGCCCACAGGCTCTGGCCCTGGGAACTGTAGCCTTGGCTGTGACTGTATTTCCCTTCACGGTTTGAGCTGTTGCCTTCAATCGGGTCTTGACTGCTGGGAAACCCCGGAGGTTCCTTTCGCTAACGGATTTGACCGGTTTTACAGCGACTCCTAGCCTTGTCGGGGTCCGTAAGCCCTGCCGAATGGTGCTGGCTTCTCTTCGCTCCCCGATCCGGCACCGGCGGGCCACCGCCCGTCCCCGGTCCTTACGGTTCACGTCAATCAGCCTCTCCTGCAGACGGTCACCACCGTCTGCCAACCTTGCTGTATGTGCCCGGGCCATGCACCCGGACACGGTCAGTCTCCTCCACTACCACTTCGCTCCTCCCCTCTCAAAACTCCTCACTTCAACTGCTCACTTCAACTCAACTCCCTTCCTTTTCCTGCCTCCAGGACTGTGAACTCCTCGGTGGGTGGGGCCAACCGCCTGGCTCCACCCCCTGGTATGGACATCAGCCCCTGGAGGGAGGCAACAAGGATTTTTGTTTGACCTAGATGTGCCTAGCCTGGGTGTGGGGTGTGTTGTTGTAGTACCTGTGACATCCTGGCTTGTCCCGGGCACCACAGATTCCTCCCTCATCGCGATGCACCGGCAAACTACAAGACCTCGGAGGCTGGCAATGGAACGGAAGGTAAGGTGAGCATAATACTGTATGTGTGTGAATGCTTGTTTGTTTGTGTGTGTTTTGTGCGTGCATGTGTGTGTTTGTGTGGACTGCAAGAGCGGGTCAGAGTATGGTGGATGTACGGAACCGGAAGTGTGTGCGGTGAGTATTTTGCTCGTACAGCAAAGTTTTCTCGTAAACCGAGTTCCAAATTTACAGAAAGCTTTGATTGTTAAGCGAAATTCTTGTTAAGTGGGTTACTCGTTAAGCGAGGTTCCACTGTATAGTTTTTGAAATACAGGCAAGTAAAGTTTACAGAAATGTAAAGCTTTTTGATTGGCAGCAGCTGCCAAATAGCAAAAATTGGGGGTCGGGTTTTGCTATCTATTCCCACCCCTGTGTCTTGCCTGGCCTGTGTAGATGTTAGACTGTATGGGCTGCATCTCTTAGACACCCCTATCACATGACAGAAAAGAGATATCTGGAAGGAGATTATACAGTCTAGCATCTACAGAGGCCAGGCATCAAACAGGGGCAGGAATAGATGGCAAAACACGACCCACATATTAGATATTCGGCAGCTGGTGCCAATCAAATCACAGTGCATTTCACAAACTTTACTTGCCTGTATTTCAAAACCTATACATCCAATCTGACAACTAAAGGTATGTATAGAATCAGCCTGATAGTGCTAATATAAAACTGGCTTTACAAAAGTAAAATCCTGGTAATTGGTTCCCTTTAACAAAAAATGGGTCATAATAGCATAAAAAAGAAGATGCTTAAGGCTAGGTTCACACACTGCCTTTTTTTGACGCTGCGTTTTTGTGCGTTTTTTGCGGCAAAAACACTGCATTTTGCTGCGTTTTTGCTCACTGCATCTTTATGCGGTTTTTATCAGTGAACAAAAAAAAAAAGGTCTGATGTCATTTCCTTCTTCAATATGTTCTTCCTTCTCCACTAGTGTATGCAGGAGAGCAGACAGCTGCAGAACTACAAGGCTCAGCATACTCCATCCAATAGTGTATGCAGGAGAGCAGACAGTAGCTGCAGAACTACAAAGCTCAGCATGCTCCATCCAGGACTGTATGCTGGAGGGAGAGTCAGGGGGGAGCAGACCTACAAGGCTTAGCATCCTCCATCCAATAGTGTATGCAGGAGAGCAGACAGCAGCTGTCAAACTACAAGGCTCAGCATCCTCCATCCAATAGTGTATGCAGGAGAGCAGACAGCAGCTGTCGAACTACAAGGCTCAGCATCCTCCTTCCAGGACTGTATGCAGGATTTCTTTGCCCCCCCAAACAAAAAAAATTACGTGGGCTTCGCCATATTTTTGTATGCTAGCCGCGTACAGCAGGCAGGTACGGGCTCCCCCCAACTCCCAGCTGCCTATTTGTACCCGGCTGGGAACCAAAAATATAGAGAAGCCCTTTTTTTAATTATTTCATGAATTTCATGAAATAATTAAAAAAAAAAATTGACGTGACCTTCGCCTAATTTTTGTGTCCAGCCGGGTACAACTAGGCAGCTGGGGATTGGAATCCACAGTGCAGGGTGCCCATGCTTTCTGGGCACCCCCGCTGCGAATTGCAGTCCGCAGCCACCCCAAAAAATGGCGCTTTCATAGAAGCGCCATCTTCTGGTGCTGTATCCAACTCTTCCAGCTGCCCTGATGCCGGGTGGCTCACTGGGTAATAATGGGGTTAGGGCTAGCTGTATATTATCAGCTGGCCCTAAGCCCGAAATTCATGGTGTCACGCCAATATTAGACATGGCCACCATGAATTTCTAGTAAAGATAAAAAAAACCACAACACACAGAAAAATATTTTTATTAGAAATAAAACACAACACAATTAGTGACTTCATCTTTATTGAAATAAAGAACCCCCCCTCCGCAGTAATCCTGGGTCAAGGGTCCCGCGCAGTCCATTCCGGATCCAATATCATCTGATCGGTTTGCTGGAAGGCAAAGTGATCAGATGATGTGTCAGGATCAAGTGACTGAATCACATCACACAGCAGCTGATTGTATAAAAGCCATTTATACAATCAGCAGATGCATCAGTGCAAAAAAAAAAATACTCACTTATGTGCTGATTACCAGCAGCTCCTAGAGCGAGTCTGATCCCGTCCGATCGCTGCAGGAGCTGCCGGTAATCAGCTGATGAAGTCTCCTGACGCATCCGCTGATAGGTTAAACCGGCCGGGCGCTAGCGTCAGCCCGAGACTTACGATCAGCTGACGCGTCAGGTGACTGCATCAGGTGATCCATCTCCAGGTCCTGCATCCTGCAGGCATACGTACCCGGGGAGACTGCACACACCCGGAGCGGCGGTACCGGGAGGAGATGGGAGCGGGCATGGCACCGGGAGTCTGCAGACAGGTGAGTATGACTTTTTTTTTTTTCTACTGTTCACTTTTGAATTCACAGCCGCTTCTACCTCCTGCCCGTACATGACGCCGCACGGCAGCATACATGCACAGGATTGGAGGTGGACGCAGCGGTGACGGTACCGGGAGGATTCACGCTTCTGTATTTACTGACAGAAGGAATCCTCTTCCTGTACATGTCACTTTACTACCCACCTCCTGCGTTTATAGCTGCGTTTTTGGTCTTAGAAACGCACTAAAACGCACCAAAATACACCTATTTGCATTTCTCATTGCGTCTTTCAACATCCCATTGCACTCAATGGATGAAAAGCGCAGTGAAAAACGCGGGAATAATTGACATGCTGCGTTTTTGTGGCACCACAAAAATGCAGCTGAAAAAAAACGCTGTGTGCAGACAGCAAAAATGAAAACTCATAGACTTTGCTGGGGAAGCAAAGTCATGCAGTTTTCTGAGCAAAAACGCACCCGAAAACTGCGCAAAAACGCCGCGAAAAACGCACTGTGTTAACTTACCCTTACTCGACTATTTCCCACCACTACCATTTGGATACTTTCTACTCTCTAATAACTGATCTCTCTCAACACAAAGGTTAATGACCACTCAGTCAATCATTGACCACAACAGTGACCTGCCTCAGTCAATGATTGGTAGAATGCTTGTATCCTGTGCATTGAGAGAGAACAGATAATAAAGACCTCTGGAATAGGGATGGTAGGGCATTAGTGAGATATAACTTTTGTTTTTTCTTTAAAACATTCTGACAATTTGAAAAAAAAAATGATCAACTGGTCAATCACTTAAAATCAACTAAAAGTATATATGCCCAATTACCGGCCAGCATGTATCAGACATTGGCTGCACAATTTCAGCCATACATGTTTAACTCTGTTTAACTCTGAAGAAAAACAGATTAACGAGAGGGTGATCACTCCAGAATAGCGGGGGAAAGAAGCCGCCATAGACCTGCCTATCCGATTAGTCTCAGGTGCGGCTCGGTCCCTGGAAGCTATTAACCCTCTTCAAGGAGATCCACCCATGCCTGTTAACCCCTTATATCGTGCTGTCAAACTATAAAAGCACGATCTAACACACTCTGGTGGGGATCACACTGTTCCATGCCGCCATCAGCGGCCCTGTGACGCAATCATGGGGTGCCAATGGGTTCTCATTACAGCACGGTGTCAGCTCATGACCCCTGTTGCTGTCATGACTCCCTTCCTGTGAAGGCCGGCAAAGCGCATTTTTGCATTTTCACCGTACTTGGCATTTTATTCCTGTTTTCCAGTATAATATGTGGCAGAATTAATGGAGTCATTCAAAAGTACAACTGATCCCGCAAAAAAACAAGCCCTCATATAGCTATAATGAAGAAAAATAACCAAGTTTTGGGTCTTAGAAAAAGGAGAGGAAAAAACAAAAAACGGAAAATCGCCCGTGGGTGAACGGAATAAACTGTTTTTTCTCTGGAACGCGTGTTTCAGAGTTAAACAGATATGGCTGGAACCATGCAGCCACTGTCTGACACATGATGTCCGTAGATCAGGCAGCATGTATCAGCTCTCAGGTTCAGCTTACATTATACAATTAAAATTATTAGGAAATTATTATAATTAATAGGTTAGTATTAAAATTGAGCAGAATTAATTACAACCTATTGGTTCTTCTCTCCATAGCAGAAATGATTTCTAACTTGGCCCCTCAGGAAAATAATGTGATGTAGAAAACTGATGCCATGTGCATGTAAAGTATGAATATGTGGCATCCCTGAGGCTTCAGTTGCCACAGGCTACTGCACCTTACTTAAGGTGCGGTACTCATCCTGGATCCAGAGGAGGTCGGTAGCGCTTCCACAACACACAAACTCAAACACACAAATAGGTTTCCCTCCCCAATGGGGCCCGGGCTAGGGTCGGGTCTTAAGGCAGTCACCAAACATGGGGGGCTGCCACCCACTAGTGACGGGGAACCAGGGGGAGTTAGAAGCAACACAAAAGTTAGAGAGTTTTCCAGCAGGAGAGGAAGAGAGCAGATAGGTTTTACCAGTGGCTCTGGTGGGACGCAGGAGTCAATACAGTCACTGAGGGGAGAACATCATTGCTCCTTCAGGACCAGCGCAATGCAGGGTGCAGAATCCTATGGTGGAACATACTTCAAGTTGGATCACCAAAATCTGCAGGACAGGGGGATTGTATGTCCCTCCGGCCACCACAGTTCCCGGAGCACAGAGCTACATAGGATCCGGGGTCATGATCTAAGTCAGGCCCCACCACAGACCCGCGGCACCTGCATACGGGACGGGTGTAAACACTTTTTAAGAACCATCTCTAAAGGCGCAAGGAGGAAGGGCGCACCGTCCACTGTACCGGTTCTGACCTACAATGGATCAGGGATCGGCTGGGGCCCATCACGGCGGTGACCAGCATCTCCCGGGTAAACCAGGACTTTGAGTAAAGAAACCTTGAATCCGCAGAGACTGTGTCCTCCTATCCTTGTCGGCGCCTGCGCCCCGTGCTTCGGCGCCCGCCATCACTACTCCCCTCATCCTTCTCCCCGGGGCCCGCTCCACCTGTGGGGAACAGAAACATCTTAGCTGCTATAACCATCCAACCCAGAGGACATCGACAGCAGCGGCGTCTAATCCATGGCCGCGTACCTCAGGTGGCGTCACAAATCAAACCTCCACCATCACCCCTTTCCCCTCTTTATTGTACACTTCGGGGTTACGAAAGTGGGCAGGGCCACCCGTGACATCCCCAGATGTTAACCCCTTGCCCCGTGGGTGCTACAGATACACTTATAACATGCAGATGCATATATATTACAATATGGATAAAAAATTCTCAATTTTTTTCAGAAAGTAAAGCTTACAATTTTATATACGCTGGTGTGTACACGGCCTTAAGGCCCCATCACACACAGAGATAAATCTTTGGCAGATCTGTGGTTGCAGTGAAATCATGGACATATTGTTCCATTTGTACACAGCCACAAACTAGGCACTGATTGTCTACAATTTCACTGCAACCACAGATGTACCACAGATCTGCCACAGATTTATCTCTGTGTGTGACAGGGCCTTCACTGGGGGACTTCAGTCTCTCCTTAGTACAACCACATTGTGTCATATATAATACAGCATCTAATGTTCAAGAACCTGCTACTCTATGGGTACAACAAAAATATTGCTCAGAGCTATCCACTAGCGCAGAGGTTCCCAACTCCAGTCCTCAAGGCACACCAACAGTGCATGTTTACAGGATTTCCTTAGTATTGCACAGGTGATAATTTAATCACCTGCAAAGGTGCTGAATCCAACACCCATGCAATGCTAAAGAAATCCTGAAAACATGCACTGTTGGTGTGCCTTGAGGACTGGAGTTGGGAACCTCTGCACTAGCGGGTGCTCTATGAGCATCATATTTTGCTTGCCAGATCCAGCTGAAGAGATTGGTCTGTCAGACTGTACCCAACAAAAGCAATCACAGATTAATTACTCTGTAGGGATTTTCCTGTCCTATTGTTCCTATTGATCCTATTGTTTGGCATTTGACTCAAGTCCAGGGTCACACTGGTGTATAGGATAGCATGTGATATGCTAATGACTCTCAGCTCAGCGAGCATGATCAGAGTGTCATTCACTATACTCCAATTTTCTCGCATGCAAGAATCGGAGCACAGGTGTGGTGAAGATGGAAAACTCATTTCTTCATCTCCTCCATTGCCTGTCTCGGTGTATATCACACTGCACTCAGATGTGATCCGAGTGCAGTCTGATGTTTTGCATGCACCCATAGATTTGAATGGGTGCATGACGTCCGAGATACGCTAACACTCACAGCATGCAATGATTGTTTTCTCATGCACAAACAAGTTAAACATGGTAAAATACTGACCAAATACTCAACATGTGAACATGGCCTAAAAATACGCAAGTAATCTAATCTATATAGTAGGTGCAGAAATTCTGCAACATCAGAAACTCACTAAAATCTCATCATCTTGGGAGCGTAGCCTCACTTATCCATCTTATTAAACTTCCATGTGCATTTAGTTAAGCAAGACCTGCCTGTTAATTATATAAAGCTAAAGCCGCAATAACTATGACATTACTGCATACAGTCTAAGCATAGGAAGAACTCATCAATCTGAATTGGTTACTATCAGCTTGGCCTCGCTAAGATTTTCCACTTACAAGACATATAAATCAGACCCCAACTCTAATTGATATGTTTCTTCTGGATACTTTCCATAAAATGTAGGAATTATCTTGAAGGTCTTATATCATTTCCTTATTTCATAATCTCAATGTTTTCTTGTATTAAAGGGGTTGTCAAGGGCTTATATATTAATGACCTATACCTAAGAAAGGTCATCAATATCAGATTGTGAGGGTCCAACAGTTGAACCCCCCAACAATCTCTGTTCCTTCTAAGTTGTGTAGATGGAAATGATAGAGTTAAAAAATACAGACTGATTTCAGCAGAGGGTATATTTGTAAGCAGTTTCGTTAGGCTGATGATCAGGCCTCCTTCACATGTCCGTGTTTTCTTTACGTGTGGCATCAGTTTTTTTTCACGAATACCATATGTACCCATTATAACCTATGGGGCTGCTCACATATCAGTTTTTTCACAAGGACTGTGTGTCCATGTGAGCCACACTGAGACATGTTCATTTTTGGGGGCAGCAAGGATAACAAGGACCAATACAGGTGTTTGGGTCCATGAAAATCATATACAGCCCATGGATGCCATCAGTATACAATCAGTGCGCTGTACATGTTTAACATGGAAAAGGATAGAAGCATTGTAATAGCTTTTTCATTAGCCATACTGGGAAAACACGGATGACACCAGTTTTACACGGACATTTTTTATACATACATGTGAAGGGGGCCTTAGGCTGTTTTAACTCGTTCCAGATCGTTCAGCTTAAAGGGAACACTGCCACAGATCAGCTGTTTGTGTGACACCCTGGGCAAGCCAGGGGTCACAGGTCATCACACTACCACACCCTACACCCTAGTTAGGAACACCTAAGCTACCAAAATCCTTGTTGCCTTCCTCCATGAGCTGGTGTCCACACCAGGGGGTGGGCCAGGCGGTTGGCTCCGCCCACCGAGGAGTTCACAGCTCTGGAGGCGGGAAGAACCAGGCAGATAGAGTTTGGAGGAGTAAGTGAGAGGAGTTAGAGTTTAGCCCAGGCAGGGCTTGAGTGAGGAGAAAACAAGCAGTTGAGTAAACAGTGAAGTGGAGGAAAAGAGTAAAAGTGAGAGTAGAAAAGCCTGAAGTTGGTCCGGCTGTGTGCCCGGACAGTGACAGCAAGGTCAGCAGACGGCGGTGATTGTCCGCAGGGGTGACTGCTCGGAGGTTGCTGGAAGGACCGCGGACGGGTAGTGGCCCGGCGGTCTGAAGCAGTATACGAAGAACAGTCAGCACCAGGGCAGGGGCCTCTCGGACCCCGGCAAGGCTAGGAGTCGCCATAATTTGCCAAATCCGTCAGTGAAGGGGACGTCTGTCTCCAAACAACCAAGTCCCGATTGAAGGCAACAGTCCGACCGTTACGGAGAGACACCGCCACCGCCAGGGCACCAGATTCTCAGGGTCAGTGCCTGCGGGCAAAGTAGGGCTCCTCCGGCCCATATCCAAGCCGGGGAGCGGGTTACCGGTGGGAACCCATCGCAACCATCATCAACATAGGTGCAGGACAGAGGGACCGTCACCTACTGGGGAAAGCAAGTGCAGCCATCCGTGGGAACCGTCTTTCCAGCCGTGTGTTTTCCCGAGAACTGTGTCATCGTCTCAGGCTGAGTCAGTACCACAGTGCCGCAAGGCACAGCGCTGCCCCCGCGTCCCTGCGCCCACCAAGCCCTGCATCTCCCACCTCATCACTGGGCCCCGGGATCACCAACCCCTACCCACGGAGGGGAAACACAACAACTAGCTGCTTCATATCATCATTCCCGGGATCCTCATACAGAGCAGCGGTGGTGCCAACAAATCACCACAACCGTGGGTGGCGTCACGGACAATAAACTATCCCATATCCCAATCCCCTTTCACTCACGGGCGAGGAGCGCCGCTAGAGTCCCCGGGATCCGGCCCATCGCTCGAGCCACCGAGCAGCAGCAGGCCGCTGCAGCCGCGGCAGCCGGACCCGAGCAGCAGGAGGGAGAGCGCGGCGTCCCCTCCTTCGCCCGCGACATTTGCAGTTACCAATGTTGCCAAACATATACAGTGTATAGCATTTATGTTTTTACTTATTTTATTCACTTATATAGAGCCATTATTCCACACTGCTTTACAGATATCATCACTGTCCCCAATGATGCTCACAATCAACATTCCCTATCAGTGTGTCTGGAGTAGGAACAGTACAGCGCCATATACTGTGTAGTGGTCATTTGCAGGTACTGCAGCTGAGTTTCATTCAATTCAATTGGAGCTTAGCTGCAGTACATGAAAATGTCCACTACACGTTGGACGACGATGTACTGTTCAAACTCTTTGAGCTGCAGATAGATGACCTTGGGGGAGGGGTTGCCACCAATATATTAATGACCTATCTTATGGATAGGTCATTAATATATATGTTTTGGACAACTCCTTTAACTTGTGTGTCTACAACCCAACCGTGAATGAGATGACGCCTGAAATACAACACACTTGTATACAATACTGCATTTGATAACAGAATGGATATGGAATATCAATACATATCAATATCTAAATTCATAAAATTGGTAAAATGCACATTAAAGGGAACCTGTCAGGTTCAATATGCACCCAGAAGCAAGAGCAGTTCTGGAACCACAAGCAGTTCTGGGTGCATATTACTAATCCCTGCCCAACTGTCCCTGTATATGTGGCGCCCCTGACCTGGTCAGGCACCACTGAGTACTGCACCCATTCTGGGTCAGTACAATACAGGTAATCCAGAAGGCTGACCGAGGTGTGGTTACACAGGCACATAGTAACCAGGTCTCCCACATGGACCTTTGAAGGGACCCCTGGGGAATCTAGGAGGAGGTGTGGCCTCCATCTCCACTCAAGGGGTGTGGAAGAGAGCCTGGTTGCAAAGTTGCGTAGGCAGTTGTCGTGGGAGGAGGGGTTGGGAACGCCGCTCGCCTGGGAATCGCTGGCGCTCGGGTCCGGTGCTTCTGCTCCTCGGTGGCTCAAGCACGGGGCCGGGGCCGGACCCGGGGGCTCGAGCAGTGCCTCCTCACCCACGAGTGAAAAGGGGGAAGGTTTGTGGTGGGATGTCGGTTGTGACGCCACCCACGGGTTGTGGTGATGGTGGGCACCACCGCTGCTGGTGACAGGGGATCCTGGGAGCGATGGCAGAGAGCAGCTAAGGTGTTGACCCCTCCATGGGTAGGGGCTGTTGGTCCCGGGGCCCCGGTTGGGGAGGTAGGGAGTAGGGTACAGGTGCAGGTGCCGATGCGGGGAGGCAGCGTGGGCGCGGGTGCAATGTTGCGGTGCCGGATGGCACTGTTGTACTCACTCAGACACAGAAGGACAGAGTCTCTGGTAAACCAAACGGCTGGATGGACGGGGCCCACAGCCGGCTGCAGTGTTCTCACTCTCCCCGGATGGGTTGATGGTGGCTGTCATTTCCTGTACCTATGTATGTGTAGTTGACTCCTATGGCTTCCCACGGGTAGTCCGCTCCCCGGCGTGTACATGTCGGGAGAGCCCGTTTTGCCCGCAGGCGCTGGCCCTTGGATCTCTGGCCCTTGGCGGTGGCTCTTATCCGGACAGGTTGGGCTGTTGCCTTCTGACAGGACTTGGTTGGGTATGAACCCCTGAGGTCCAGACCGCAATCAGAGAATTTGACCTTTTCAGCAGCTCCGAGCCTAGTCGGGGTCTGAGTACCCTGCCTTGGTGCCTGGCTTCAATCTGCTCCCCGGTTCGGTACCGGCGGGCCACCGCCCGACCCCGGTCCTATGGTTCCGCTGACCTCCACCAACTCCTGTAGACGACCACCACCATCTGCTGACCTTGCTGATCGTGCCTGGGCTCCAACCCAGACACCAACAGTTTAACTCCTCTCACTTTCAGTGTCTACCACAAAAAAACTACCGTCTTTTCCCGCCTCCAGGCCTGTGAACTCCTCAGTGGGTGGGGTTAACCGCCTGGCTCCGCCCCACCTGGTGTGGACATCAAGCCTGGAGGGTGGCAACGAGGATTTTGTTTAACTGGTGTCACCTAACCCGGGGAGGGGGTGGGTGTGTGTGTTGTTATACTGTGACCCCTGGGGTCCAGGGCGTCACACAGGCACAGAGGGGAGGAAGTAGTGAGCCAGTCTGAAGTGGAGCTCAGGGAGAGCAGTCACAAAAGGAGGAGACCTGGAGGCTGTTTCTAGTCAGCCACCGCAGGTGCAGTGGTTACTGACGGAGGAGAACAGTCACCTGGTAGTGCCGCTCGAAATCCACCCACGGCTGGAGTGCAAAGGGGTAGCTGAATACAGGGACTGCCAGGCGGGGACCAGGCCTGCACAGGGTTACAGGTCCCCAGAGCAGGGGCCCATTCAGTTGGCCTGCTCAACCTGCAGGTGGGGGTACTTCATACCCTCCACCATAACACCACAGAGTCCAGAGCCGCGTAGCAACGAGAGCGCCCATAGTTCACAAGAGGCAAGCAGCCGGAGCGACCTGGTCCAGGCTACAAGCAGACGGGACGAAAAAGAGCGGAGAACAGGCAGAAGCAACTTCCCTGGGTGACCCCGTAGGACTACAAGTCTGGGTCACCACAAAAACACAAGGGCTAGGAAGGCGAGTCAGTAGCCACCCTCACAAGTCAGCCTGAAGGAATTCCTGGTTCCACCTGTTTATCACAGCTTCGCCCAGGTTACTCACCCCTGCCACCTGAAAGTGAGTAAAAACCCTGAAAGACATTCTTGCTGTGTGTGTGAGTCATTCTGCGACCTGTGGTTCCACACACCCAAACTGGGCCCTGGGGCCAGCCTCACTCTCGGGAGGCCACTACATCTAACTGCATTCAACATCAGCCCCAGGCATCCCCTAATCTGCAGTGGCGGTCGCCCTGACCGCAATACCGAGAGTGGAGTCACGAATCCTAAAGAAGTCAACCTACCTGTGACCAGAAGGACCCAGGACGCGCCGTCCCTGAAGACCCTGAGATGACCTGAAGGTAACGGGGCACTGGGCCGCACATATACCCTAGCATAGATAAAGGGATCTTTAGAAAAAGTATTTCTAAATATCTTATATCATACGTTAATGAGGCCAAGGACTAGTCGCAAGGGCGTTAGTTCCCTTGGCTAGTCGGCCTCCTTAGCATGTCAGCACGCCCCTGTGGGTGTACTAACAAGCTAATGCATGCGCAGTGTCAGAGGCATGGTCGCTCTCACCTCTCTGCTGCCACCGCTGGTTTTCGGCTCAGTCCACACAATCAGAACATCTCCAGACTTCCAATCATGCACACTAAACCAGTTTGAACTGGGACGCGTACACCCAGCTTCATGCTACGGATGACTGGATGTCCAGGACTTCTAATCATGTGCACTGAGCCGAAATCCAGTATCGGCCGCGGTGAGCAGTGAGATCAACCATGCCTTTGCGTATTCATCAGCATATTAGCACAACCACAGCGGCATGCTTACATGCTAAGGGGCCCAACTAGCCAATGAAAGTAACGCTCTTGCGACTAGTCCTTGCACTTATTAGCATATCATAAAAGAGCATTAGAAATACTTTTTCTAAAGATCTGTTTATGTATGTGTAGAGCTCTCTCAGGGAGTGGAGCAGAGGTATCACCGGGTCCAGACTGGTTATACAGCCTTTCCTTACCTGGGACTGGGCGAGTGGATGGCTAGGGCCCTAAGCTGAGGGAGATGCCAGTTAGGAGGTTCCCGATCCATTAGCCGGCAGAGACATGGAAAGGGAGAGGTGGCTAGTCAGGAAGGAACTGAGAGCCTGGGATCGGTAGTCGTGTGGTACGGAAGAGAAGAAGGTTACAGAGCCCTGCAGCTTCAGGTGGCAGAGTAATGGGTCCCAAGAGCTCCAGAGACAAGGAGGGGACCACCACACGAGAACACAGGAAGAGAAAGTCCACAGGCTGCGTTACCAGACTTGATCTCTGCCCTGCTTGGGAACGAACAAAGTCATTGCAGTGAATATGAAAGAACTGTGAGTAAATAAGATCTGAAACCCGCAAACCAGTGACTCTGACTCTGTTTGTCGTTGCCTTGTGATCTGGCGATTTCCAGGTTCCCCGTTCTCCCTCCCGGGGGGCACTCTGCCTGTGGGGAGTGATATCAGCCCGGCTGCACCCAAACATCACCCCCGGTGAGGTACCATGCAGCGGCGGCCTTATCCCTAGCCGCACACCACAGGTGGCATAGCCGACATCATCTGTTCCACTCCTGGAGGGGTAAAGGTCAGAGGAAGGGTCCGCAGTGGAGTATGCCGGGACCCCAGTCACCACTGCAACCGGTGACGTCTAGCTAGCCTCCCCTTTACTGTGCACCACGGAGCCACGGAACCGTGTCAGGCCACGACTTCAATAAACCACTGGCCCGGTGATGGGTATACAAGGTACGGACGTAAGCTCCTATCTTGAGCTCCATGGGGTGTCACATATGCTACTAGATATGAACCGCACCGCTGCAGCCGAGCCGCTCAGATCCGGGCTCATTGGTGGGTGGCTAGAGCACCTCCGGACCCGGGGTCACTTCGCTCTGAAAGGATGCTGGCGCTACTTAGGGGGGTGGTAGGTAGGTGTACGGCTGGAGCCGTGTTTGAGTTCGTGACGCCACCCACAGGATGTGGTGAAGGTGTAGACACCATTGCTGCAGTTACGGGGCACGCGGGGAAGATGGTTATGCAGCAAGATGTTAACCCCTCTAAGGGCAGGGATGATGGCCCCGGGACCCGTTGGGGAGAGTAGCTGGGCGGTGCTGGGCAGTGCACGGCCGGATGGCATCGTGGTACTCACTGTTATTGACATATACAAGTCTCTGGTAAACAAAGTTGATGGTGGTCGGTGCCCGCAGCCGGCTGTGTCTGGTCCCCCACCCGGGTTGGTGGTCTTTGCCTTTCTCCTGCACTGTGTAGTGTATGTGTAGACTGCCTGCGTTTCAGCGACGGGAGTGCGCTCCCCAGCTGTATGTATGTCGGGAAAGCCCATTTGCCCACAGACGCTGGCCCGTGGGATCTCTCTGCCTGTGCGGTAGCTTTCTATCCCTCTCGGTGGGCTGTTGTCTTCAGTCGGGACTTGGGTGCGAAAGGACCTATAGTCCAGACCACAATCAGTGAATTAACTCAGTCCAGTGGATTCTGGACTTCATTTCAGGGTCTGAGTACCCCCCTGTGTGCTCCGGTTTTCCAGTCGGTTCCCCGGGTCAGTACCGGCGGGCCACTACCCTGTCCCGGTCCACCGAGCCGTCTTCCCGACTCCTGCAGGCTAGGCCACCGTATGCCTCCTAGCCAAGGTGTGCGGGCTACGACCCTCACACCTGTCAGTCCATCAGAGGCCTGTACCACAGGCCTGACCTCCTCACTCCTCAATACTACAAACTGATCACTCAACTGATCTGACTGAACTGTTTGTTTCCTGCATCAGGCCCTCTGAACTCATCGGTGGGCGTGGACAACTGCCTGGCTCCGCCCCCTGGTGTGTCCATCAAGCTCTGAGGGAGGTGACTAGGGTTTATGGTTTGGCTGGTGTTACCTTGTGTGGGACTGGTGTTGTGCGGGGCGCTATCTGTGACTACCTGGCTAGTCCAGGGCGTCACAGATACAGGGAGGGTTAGGCAGGGATTAGCAATTTGCAGCCAGAACTGCTCGTGGTTCACCTCACAGGTTCACTTTAAGAAGCAGCAGTCCCACCTCTCAGGCATTTAGGAACTTCTCACAGGACAGCAGGTAAGCCACATGCATGATAGCACAAAAACCATTCATTCACTTACCAAATAAAACTGACACTGGACACAGATATTGATTGGTAAATATTGGCCGTGCTGATTTATTAAGAGTAACCTAAGTTATATAACAAAATAATTAAACCTTTAGTTTAAAACTCCAAAAAACATATAAATTCCATAACTAATAACCAAATCCACTCCGACATCTGAGCGATTTTCCCCCTCTAATAAACAGCACGACGGAAAAATAGCAAAATTCGATTCCACAATGACAACAAAAAAGAGGGAGGGAGGGTGGGGAAGATTCTTCCTCTTCATCAGCTGGAATGACCAGCTGACGAAAAACCAGGGGTATATATAGCCAGATTTGCCTCAGCAACATATTTCAAAAACCAACCCCAGCTGTCAAAATTGGCGCGCAGACAGCTGATTGGTCCCCCAACAGCTGCTCGCGTTACTAGGCAGAAAACACATATCACAAGAGCTGTTAACCCGTTCCTTGCTAAAATTTATCGTAAAGTAAAGCTGGTGTCACACACAGCGACAACGACAACGATGTCGCTGCTACGTCACCATTTTCTGTGACGTTGCAGTGACGTCCCATCGCTGTCGCTGTGTGTGACATCCAGCAACGACCTGGCCCCTGCTGTGAGGTCGCCGGTCGTTGCTGAATGTCCAGCTTCATTTTTTGGTCGTCACTCTCCTGCTGTGACACACACATCGCTGTGTGTGACAGCGAGAGAGCGATGAAATGAAGCGAGCAGGAGCCGGCGTCTGGCAGCTGCGGTAAGCTGTAACCACTGTAAACATCGGGTAACCAAGGGAAGACCTTTCCCTGGTTACCCGATATTTACCTTCGTTACCAGCCTCCGCTCTTGCTGCCAGTGCCGGCTCCTGCTCTGTGCACATGTGGCTGCAGTATGCATCGGGTAATTAACCCGATGTGTACTGTAGCAAGGAGAGCAAGGAGCCAGCGCTAAGCAGTGTGCGCGGCTCCCTGCTCTCTGCACTGTGACATGTAGCTGCAGCACACATCGGGTTAATTAACCCGATGTGTACTGTACCTAGGAGAGCAAGGAGCCAGCGCTAAGCGCGGCTCCCTGCTCTCTGCACATGTAGAACAGCGACGTTATGATCGCTGCTTCTGCTGTGTTTGACAGCTAAGCAGCGATCATAACAGCGACTTACAAGGTCGCTGTTACGTCACCGAAAATGGTGACGTAACAGCGACGTCGTTGTCGCTGTCGCTTAGTGTGAACCCAGCTTTAGGCTTTGTGCTATCATGAAATCCCTAAGCTAAACGCTAACGGGATTAAACATTATCAGTATTCACAGTTCACATAAGAACCTAATGAACGACAAATTCAGCTCTGCTAAATCCAGATACCCAATAAAATGGTCGGATTTGATACGTTTCTGTCATTAATCTGACGGTAAGATGAAGGGATGAGGTCCCAGTGACTAAGTGACACATCGGGCTGTGGAGACATAGAAGGCATTTAGCAGTGTAATGTGGCTCTGTTGTCTTCCACTGTGTGAACTTCAGCCTGGCACAGATTCTGCAGAGCAATGCAGAAAGTTCTTGTCCTGTGTGATGTGTTTGATGTGATTTCTGAAGAGCACTTCCTGTCACAAAGCCCGATTATCTGCTACATTACTTCAGATAGGGTCAGTCACGCCTCAGGAGACTGAAAAAATATTTTGACAGGCATAGAATGTGCCACAATAGGGGTCATTCATCAAAGCCTCCTCATGCAAAGTGAGGCCAGCCACCTGACGCACCGACTACGTACCTGTCCGCTCCCCCCACTGCCAAATTATCACTGAAAAGGGTTCACTTCTATTCGGATGATTTATTTTTTTGACTTATTTTATATTACAGTAATATAAAATATTGTAATAAACTTTGGTTCAGACAGTTACAGAATAAAAGCTTGTAAATATGATACTTCTGGTTAGCCAGTAAAGGCGTCACTCCGAGAACACTTTTATGTCTTACCCATAGTTATTTACATAGGAAAAATCAGTGATAAATTGTTAATAATTACGTTACATACATAGCAGGACACAAACTATGAAAAGCATCTGACAGGCAGTATTTATAACAATACACTGAATTATGGGGGCACTGACAGAAGAGGGCCCCTGAGCAAGAACAATATATGGGCCCTTCGGAGTCCAAGAGCTCCTAAAATGCACAATTCTACCTTCTTTGGAGGTAGAAATGGGCCCCTTTACCTCTTGGGCCCCTATGTGGCTGCACAGGTTGCACCGATGATATGTCCGTCCCTGTAGGGGGATTACGGCCCAGCTCTTTTATGAAATTGCTGAATGGCTCATTTGTGTTGTACACACCATGAAAAATTAAAGTCTACGGGCAACCGATGGCACTGTATTCCTATATGATGGTATCCTTTAAAAGGAATCTGTCACCAGATTTTTTTGCCTCCTAATCCGAGACCAGCACAATGAAGTGACAGAGACCCTGATTCCAGCAATGTGTCACTTACTGAGCGGTTTGCTGCAGTTTTGAAAAAAAAAAATCACAGTTTTATCAGCAGGAGATTATCACTAGAAGGCTAGATGAGCGTATGGCATCCGATGTGACAGCATCGGATGTGATATGCTAATGACTCCCAGCTGAGGCTCTGCTGCGAGCGTGAGCCGAGTGTCATGCGACTGTGACCCGATCCTGCAATCAGGTCACAGCTGTGAAGCTGAGGACGGGCACTGCGGAGGAGAGGAAGGGGTTAATCCCCCATCTCTTCCATTGTCAGCCTGTGCGTAGATCGCACTGCACTGGGATAACATCCGAGTGCAGTCCGATGTATCTCTCGCATCCATTCACTTGAATGGGTGCGAGTCATATGGCTCTAGCAGAAAATCACAGCATGCTGACGCTTTTCTCGCATCCAGAATCTGTATGCGAGAAAAGCTGACTAACTGCTCTCACTCATTGCCTAACATTGGTCAGAGTGCAATGCGAGATTTTTTCGCATTGCACTCATCCGATTTTCACGCTCGTGTGAGTGTACCCGAAGACTAATAAACCTGCTACCATCTTACCATAAGCGCTGTATAACCATGCCGCCATAACTGATTGGCAGTTTTCTGCCTATGCACAGTGCACACAAAAAACTGCCAATCAGTGTTGTCGGTGTGGTTAAAAAAAAGAGCTCAGCCTTCACAAACTGCTAGATCTGCACCAGATAAAACTGTGATTTTTCAAAATGACAGCAAACACCATAGCAATTGATATACATTATGTTCCTCTCAGATGGAGTAGAAAAAAACCTGGTGACAGATTCCCTTTCAGGACTATTGTCAGAAAATCCTGCCAGCAATTACCACTCCACAGAGCAGTGTGATCGCAGCCTGACAATAGATCATTTGATTTTTAACAGTTTTGTACAAGTTTCATAGCTGCACTAAAAGTCAACTGCCTGGATTGGAGTTTTCTCTGATCCCAGCAGCTGTGGCCACAGCTTTGTGCTATCCCTGTCCTTCTCTAAGTGACTGTGTGGTCGCAGGGGCAGTGGCCAGCAATTACCTTAAAGAGGACCTGTCAAAAAGTCAAAGTGGACAGTTTTTGCTTATTTTTTTTCCTTTGCTCTCCTAAGTATTCCATTTTTGTTTGTTTGTTTTTGCAATCTGCCATATGGTTCCAGAAATATGATCTTTTATTTAGTGCTAAATTTTAAGGTCTTTTCCAGAGAATTTGTAAAGACCAAAAATATAAACCCAAAAAAGACCATATTTCTGGAAACGTATGGGAAAATAAAAAAAGTAACATTCAAAGGAACAGAAGAAATAAGATAAAAGCAAAAACTGTCTACTTTTGACATGTTGACAGGTTATATTTAAAGGTGTTGTGAAGATAACTTATAGAGCCATGAGGGTCCTACTGCGACCTCCACCGGTTGGCAGAATGGAGCACTTTTATTCCAGCATGCTCAACCTGTGCTCTCTATGGGATGCCTGAGCGCAGTAAGAATGTGCACTGCAACTACACTCTTAACAAGAGTAAAGTGCCGCATTCTGCCCATTGTCGTCCCTCTTGGCTCTATCATCTATCCTGTGGATTGGTAGGTGATAAAGTTGTTGTCCATTGAAAATAAGTTAGTATAACAGTACCTTAAGGCCACTTCACACATAACGAGATCGCGAACGAGATTGTTGCTACGTCACAGTTTCTGTGATGCAACAATGACTTTACTATCGATGTCGTCATGTTTGACACATACCAACGATCCACCCCCTGCTGTGAAATCGTTGGTTGATGCTGAACAGCCTGGGCCATTTTTGGCTCGTTGGAGTCCTGGTGGGCAGGATGGATCTGTATGTTTGACACCTACCTACGATTTCGTTAACGACCTAGATTAGAACTTTAGTGTGGCACGTAGGTGTGTAGTTGCGTCCCCGTTTCCACGCCCCCTCTGCACCGATTGGTTGGCGCTGATAAACACTCGGGAACGAAGAAGGGATGAATCCGGGTGCAGATGCAGCTTCGATCCGAAAAGCAAGCAACTGGGTATAAAGTACGAATGAATCAGGGTGGAGTCGCAGGTTCTATTCTCAAAGCAAAGCTCAAAAGAAGTGACAAAGGATGACGCGATCCAAAAGTTACCTTTTAGGCCCGCCCACCCGCCCAATCAGAACGCAGTATTGGCCACCAATCGGAGCGGAGGGGTGTGGAAAAGGCAACACAAATGCATGCCTACGTGGCTCACTACGCCCCTAATCGAGATCAGAATCATTACCACAGCTGTTGTGTGACAGTGTCCCGACGATTTACAAGATCGTTATACGGGTCGCATGCTCGTTCTTAAAGTCGGTGTGTCTGACACCTCACATACGATTTCACCAACGACTCAGCAACGATCCGGGAACTGTGACGTAGTAGCGATCTCGTTCACGATCTCGTTATGTGTGACTGGACCTTTAGTGTGTCTCAACTACGTGACATATTATTACATCATGGTGTTTTCTGGAGTTCAAATAATAATAATTTGTGAATTATTAAAACTGTTGCCTACTTAAGGCTTTAAGAGTTTCAAAATGGGGGTAGATGTCCCTTCTGACTTCCTCTGCCCTCCCCACGACAAAATTGAGGGGTACTGCTGGCATTGAAATGGCCTACTGAAGGCCAACATGTTTGCCATGTTTATACACGTGAAGGCCATCTTGTGGGTAGGCTTCATAGCAATTTGGGTTAACAAGAAAATTCAGAAATCCCTTAAAATCCAAAATTTTATTTATTGATAGATTAAAAACACCCAAGTGAACAAAACACCATAGCGAAAAATAATCAAGGGTAGTTATACACAGGGACTACAAACAGGGCCTCGGATCTAGTAGGCAGCGGGTAGCAGTAGAAACAGAAAGCAGTTATATATATGCAAGCACAGACCCTTGATAGTGACTGTGGATAATATTAGCCCTATTGATACCCTAGGACTTGCTCCTACCTTTCAACTGAGGGTATGACACCCTAACTTAGCCTGGCGCCCCCGTTCCTCGTGATAAGGAGCAAATCAGGAGCACAAACCCTGCGGTAATGTATCGGTCGGTTTAGGCAAGGAACAAACATGGCATCCAAATTTATAACCTGTCCTGATAGTTTGTTACAATGCTTCAGTGGAGATAACAAACATAACATAACATAACTGTTTTGATACTTTTGTTACAAAGAATCAATGCAGGTAAAGAAATGCATCAGTAGTAGTGATGGGCAGACTCGCAGATAACAGGATTGGCGGGTCTAACCAGATAAAAAAAAAAAAATGGGTCTAGCCCAGAATTGATCTCAGATATCTGGCTGGACCCTTGTCCCCATATAAGTCTATGGGGGCCAGAATCCAGCTCTTAAGATGGTGGTAGAAGGGATAGGGGGATTGGAGCAAGCACGCTATACTTACCGAGTCTCCGGCGCGGCTGTAACTGCCAGGTAAAGTTCCAGGATTAGGGTATATAATGGCTGCAGGGCACAATAACTATGGGTCTCCCCAGCATGAGAATACCAGCCCCATGCTGTCAGCTTTATCATGGCTGGGTATCAAAATTGGGGGGGGCAATCGCAAGCTGGTTTTTTAAGAATTGATTATTTAAATATTTAAAAAAAAAAAAGCCACATGCAATACCTCTTATCTTGTTACACAGCCAAGATAAACGCGTGGCTGGATATCATAATATGGAGGGACCCTACTCCAATTTTCTTTTTTTATTTCGTTTTACACCATCATAGAGACTCGGACAGGGTCTGTGATTGGTTGCAGTCCGACACTCTGTCACTCAGGCTAGGGGTGCATCTGACTGCAACCAATCACAGATGCGGGGACTGACAATGGGTAGGGGAAGCAGTGAATATGGATGAACAATAATGAACGGCCATGGAAGAAGAGTTACAGCCATGCCGGATACTCTGTAAGTATAATGCACTTGCTTGATTTTTATTTTCTTGATTTTATCTTTATTTTTTTTATTTCCCGAGTAATTAGCTGAAGTTCCCTGACAACTCCAGGTCCAGCACCCGGATACTTTTGAAACTGCGCAGATCTGTACTTTTACAGTCCGGGTCCGCCCATCACTAATCAGCAGCCCAAATCTCACTCCTGACCTGCGAGTTTGTTACAATGTATCAATGTGGGTAAGATGCACAACACCAGTCCACAAATGTTTTCTGTGCAGATGGTTTTGTTAGTATGGCTGTATGTATGGAACAAATCAGCGATTAAGGATGTCCTGCCCCAGGACTCTGCTGGACACCTCTTCTTGCTGATCACTATCTGCATAACGTAAACTAGAGCAATTAAGGAACTGGCAGGTTTGGTTTTCGCCTGCCATCACACCTAAGTGTTTGTCCACGATCAAAGCCTTTTCAGGCAAGACTTTCAACCAGACTTACAGGGCAATAACGTTTTCTGTTGAAGCCATAACGACATGAAACATCTGTCTCAGTTTAAGTTTTCCCATTCATGCTAAGGCCACCAGCAGAAATTGGCAGAATTTTATATGACTGCAAAAACATTGCTATGCTTGTTGTCCAGGATCAAATCTTTAAAGAACTTTCTAAAGTTTCACACTTCACAGGTATAACGAAATACACAACTACTCAAATACAAATCATATTTACAGGGATTCCCACCTCTGTCCATCTTATACTTAATGGTCTCAGGTTCGTTTACAAAAGAAAGAAACTATACGCATGTCCTGTCTCGGACCAGCACCACTCCGCCATAACGAATACTGCACCCCCACTTGTAGAAAAGTCCTCTTGGTTTCAATCATCTAATGTGCACTGGGGTCTTGATAGATGATGTTGGGAGAAGAAACGGGCTTAAGGTACTTCAAAGTCAATTTATTTGTTAAATGTGCTTTCACACCGCGTTCCTCTCCTCATTCTTGATCCGTAGCGTCTTCCTTCCGAAAACCCGCAAAACAAGATTTGGACGTATGCGCCGACAGAGCACACGGTGACTCCGTCTACACCATTATAGTCAGTGACCTCGTCAGTGCATACGTCTGAATCGTTTTGCGGGGGGGGTTCGGACGGAAGACATGTCAGGACCACTGAACGGGGAAGGAATTCAGTATGAAAACGCCTATATGATCAGCTTTTATTTACTATGATGGCCATCGGACGTACACCTATTGAATGGTGCAGCATTCAATGTGTAGTGACCACTGCCATGTATTGCAGAGCACCTCCACTTCAATGCAGTATACACTGCTTTTTAATCTCTAGCGCTGCTAAGTTGAGGTGGTTTCTCCATATACTCACAGCAGAAAGAGGGCAACTAGTCCAGTCAGCCCAGGCCAACACATCTAATGCACCAACAGAAGGCAGACAAACCTCAACATGATGGACACTTCACAGGTGCAAGGTAAATTGCACACTAGTGGCGTGCATAGGGCACTGTTCACACTTGTATGCGCATGATGCCCAGCCAGCAACCTATTACCACTCCCTTACTATTAGAATAGGCGGGCTACCCGGACACTACTCAAATGTGGCACACAGGGACAGAGACTCCATTAATGCGCGGCCTCTATTAAGAGTCCTGGCTGCACCCCGTATAAAAAAGTGCAAAAAATATAAATCAAATATATATGAGGTAGTAGTTAGTAAATTGGCCAATGTACATACGCTTCCAATCCCCGTCCCTTAATACAGGCCATGCATAATGGAGTCTCTGTCCCTGTGTGCTGCATTTGAGTAGTGTCCGGGTAACCCGCCTAATCTAATAGTAAGGGCGTGGTAATAGGTTGCTGGCTGGACACCATGCGCATACAAGTGTGAACAGCGCTCTATGCAATTTACCTTGCACCTGTGAAGCGTCCATCATATTGAGGGGTTTGTCTGCATCCTGTTGGTGCATTAGATGTGTTGGCCTGGGCTGACTGGCCTAGTTGCCTTCTTTTCTGCTGTGAGTATATTAAATTTTTCGGGGAGTTTTTATCTCCTCTTTTTGTTGCTATTTTTGTGGTTTCTCCATATCAATCCGCAAACTGATGAAGGTCTATTGTATAGACCAACCCATTTTATTTCTGGATATAATATGGATATGAAATTTGTAAAGTTTGAAATAAAGAAGTTTGTAAAAAAAAAAAAAGAATTTTGCTTTTGTCGCTATTTTCCGAGAACCGTAATGTTTTTATTTTTCAGGATCTGGGGCTTAGTGATGGCTGTTTTTTTCTGCCCTCAGCTGACATTTTTACTGAAACCCTTTTTGGGTACATATAATGTGTTGATCACCTCTTAGGCTGGTTTCACACTACGTCTTTTTAACATGCGTTGAAAACGTTTTTTTAACGGAAGTACGGATCCTGCTTTTACAGCAAATAACGTATGCAAACGCATATGTTATTTTGCAGGATCCTGCACTGGATGTTTAGGGGCGGGCATTGGAGTCATGTGATCGGGAGTGAGGGGAACTAGACTGGGAGGAGGCTTCTGACAGCTGCAGACGCTGGTAACCAAGGTAAACATCGGCCTTGGATACCCGATATTTATGGAGAGAGAGAGAGAGAGAGAGAGAACTCTGGGCATGCTCAGTCCAAAAGCAGGATCCTGTCTATCAGCATGCAGCGTTCACCTGCGTTTGCGTGCGTTATAGTCAGGATCCCGCAATTTGCAGTATTTGGACGGAGCTCAAAAACGCTACATGTTGCGTTTTTGAAACATGTTAAAATAACGCAAAAGGACGGATCCTGCGCAAACGCAGGTGGACGCGAGTCCATTGAAAAAGCATTGACATGAAAACGGATTTGCACAGGATCCGTACTTCCGTTAAAAAAACGTTTTCGACGGATGTTAAAAAGACGTAGTGTGAAACCAGCCTTACTGCAATGTTGCGGCAGCATTTAGATTTTTTTTTTTCATTATCCTGTTTACCTATTGGATTAATTTATTTGATAGATTGGACATTTCTGAATTCAGCGATACCGAATGTGTATTTTTTATTTTTTTATTGTTTTATTTTCAATCGGGCAAAAGAGGGGTACTTGGAACGTGAGTGTTTTTTTTATTTATTTATATTTTTTGTTTTACTTTTTACTGTTTTTACTAGTCCTCTTGGGGGACTTGAAGCTACGAACCTGTTTAATTCCGCTTTCTGAACATTATTACTTTATAACATTGGAGAACTTTAATAAAGCTATGTTACAGGAGCCATTTAATAATTGAATTAAAATTAGACCAGATAGATGCAAAAAAAAAATGTTCTATGCATTTTTAATTATTTTAATTATTGTTTATTGGCAAATAATTCAACTGATCATGATGTTATATGTTATAAAATGGAATGAAAAATGTATTTCTTCTTAAATGTAACAGGATTCTTAGGCTATGTTCACACTTTGCTTTCTTGCTGCAGGTTTTTTTTTTTTTTTTTGCTTGATTTTTTCAGGAATTCTATGCAAATTAAAAGTTTTTTACAGTACCAGCAACAGCTATAAGATTCCAGAAATCTCATGCACACGATTGCTTTTTTTTCCCTAACTTAAATGGAAAACTGCTGCGTTTTTGAAAGAAGCAGCATGTCAGTTCTTTCAGAGTTTTTGCAGCTTTTTTCACTATTGAAAGCAATGAGAAAGTGCAAAAATGCAGTTTTTGCTGCTTTTTTGCTACTTTTTACTGCATTTTTGTGCCTTTTGTGGTGAATAAAACATGTACAGTATACAAATGACACTAAAAAGCAGCTAAAAAAACACAGCAAAAACTCAGCAAAAAGTAAAAAACAGCAAAATCTGCTTTGTGGAAGCAGTTTTTTTACTACCAACAGAAAAAAAAACAGCAAAAACGTGCTGTGTGAACATAGCTTTAACCTTATCCAATCTAAACAAAAGATATAGTATCTTTCCTGACCGCCTTCTTGTGATACCATAACCAAATTCCTCCTAGTTTTCCATACACTGACCAACTTTACAGTAAGTTTACTCCTATACCCCCGATGCCCATGGGCAGAGACTTTCTATAGTGAGGGCATATTACACATGTATTTCGATCCTACGCTCACACTAGGTTTCATTCATTTAGATGCTATTAGCTCGTCATTCAGACATTCCAATGAAACTCGTCATTTTACACTAGTTGTGATAATAGTAACTTACCTAATAGAAGCAGTAAAGCCAGGATCCCTGTGATGAAGATGAAGATGACCAGGGCTATTTTAATGGTTCTAGTTGCAGAACTTTTGTTGCCTGACTTTGAAGTGCCCATGTTTTCTCCTTCCATAGACTGCTTGTGAGAGAAGAGAAGTGGCTGAGGACAAATTTCCTTCTCCCTTTAATGTTCCTCTTGAGGGTTTTAATCACAAACCCATGTTCTAAATGAGCTTCCTGCCCTTACGTCTTCTTCATAGAATACACATCTTTACAAGTTTTTAGTCATCAGATTCTGTCTCTCCTCCTTCTATAGAGGGGTGGGAGGAATGGAGCACAATAAAAAAAAACAAGGGCTTTCCCTATCCCTCCTCTTCTGGAAGAAAAAAACTACACACAACTCACCGGCTGAGAATTGCCAAAATGAATGGTGACTTTTCATATTCACAAAACTTCTGTGGTCTGTAAAGTATGCTGCAGTGCTAGGCTGTGCGGCTCAAATCATCTACATGTTGCTAGCCGGATGGTTGGAATCATAAAACGCTAGAAGGGAGCGTGTATTTTGTGTCATACACAACTTAAAACACTGTGTACAAATGGAGTTCATAATCTTCAGATCTCGTACGGTTAATCTTTTTCTTAACTTTAGTTGTTAAGCTTCCAGGGTTTAGCTTGCCAAAATATGACATGATCTATCCTCACTCTGCACATCCTTAAAAAAAGGAAGAAGTAAAACACTGGAAGAAAAAAGCTGCAATAATTTCTTATGTTTATATATTTAATCAAGAATATATAAGATCTATATACATAAAGTATATGACTCTATAAGATCTATAAACATCTACAGTTGAAACCAGATGTTTACATACACTATCTCTAAAAAGACACATCTGCATGTTTTTCTCACTATCTGACATGAAATTAGAATAAACCTTTCCTGTTTTAGGTCAATCAGATACCAAAATTATTTATATTTGCCAAATGCCAGAATAATGAGAGAGAATCTTTGAAGGCATTTTTATTACTTTCTGCAAAGTCAAAAATTGACATACACTAAGAGTACTATGCCTTTAAACAATATGGGATAGCCCGTATGATGAGGTCATGTCTTTGGAAGCTTTTGATAGGTTTATTGTCAAAATCTACTTCTTTGTGTAACATCATGGGAACGTCAAAAGAAATAAGCCAAGATCTCAGAAAGACAATTGTGTACTTGCACAAGTCTGGTCCATCCTTGGGTGCAATTTCCAGATACCTGAAGGTGCCTCGTTCATCTGTACAAACAATTATATGCAAGTACAAACAAGTTGGGAATGTCCAGCCATCATACAGCTCAGGAAGGAGGCAGGTTCTGTGTACCAGAGATGAACATGCTTTGCTCAGACATGTACATATCAACCCAAGAACACAAGCAAAAGACATTGTGAAGATGCTGGCAAAAGCTGGTAAGATTGCGTCATTATCTACAGTGAAATGAGTACTGTATCAACATGGGCTGAAAGGCCACTCTGCCAGGAAGAAGCCATTACTCCAAAAGAACCATAGAAAAGACAGATAAATATTTGCAAATGCACACAGTAACAAAGACCTTAATTTTTGGACACATGTTCTGTTGTCTGACAATACTAAAATTGAACTATTTGGGCATAATGACCATCGTTACATTTCGAGAGAAAAAGAGAGAAGCTTTGAAGTCTAAGAACACCATCCCAACTGTGAATCACGGGGGTGACAGCATCATATTTTCTGGTTGTTTTGAAGCAGGAGGAACTGGTGCACTTTACAAAATAGATGGCATAAAAGAAGATTATATGGCAATATTGAAGCAACATCTCAAGACATCTGCCAGGAACTTAAAGCTAGGGTGGAAATGGGTCTTCCAAAAGGACAATGATTCAAAGCATAGTGCCAAACTGGTTATAAAGTGGTTTAAGGATAACAAAGTCAGTGTTTTGGAGTGGCCATCATAAAGCCCTGATCACAGTCCTATTGAAAATTTATAGGCAAAGCTGAAAAGGCAGGTAGGTGCAAGCAAAGTGTCATACAAACATGGCTCAGTTACACCTCTTCTATCAGGAGGAATGGGTCCAAATTCCTACCAACTAGTGTGAGAAGCTTGTGGAAGGATATCTAATCCGTTTGACCCAAGTCATACAGTTTAAGGGCAATGGTACCAAATATTAATAAAATGTATGTAAACTTTTGACTTTTCAGAAAGTGATAAAAATGCCTTAAAACATTTTTTCTTTCTTTCATTATTCTGGCATTTGGAAAATATCAATAATTTTGGAATTTTGGTAAATAAGTAGATAGTGTATGTAAACTTCTGGTTTCAATTGTATATACATAAAGTTCGGACATAGTCTGGTCTTTCTGTAGTTAGCTATGGATCGGAAACCTGGAGGACAAAGAAAAAAGACAGATGAAGTGTCAACGCCTTTAAAATGTGGTGCTGGAGAAGGATGTTATCAATACCATGGATGGCAAGAAGAACAAACAAATCAATTTGGGAACAAATCATCCCAGACATGTCACTTGAAGCAAGGATTACCAAGCTATGATTTGCCTACTTTGAATACATCATACGAACAGAGCAATCACTGGAGAAAGACATCATAGTCAGACTAGAAGGAACAAGGCAAAGAGGAAGACTAGCAACCCGATTGATTGATATAATTAAGGAAATGGCGGAGAAGACCCTGGTGGACCTATCTAGGCTTGCACAAGATTGATCTTCCTACCGAGCATTCATCCATCAAGTTGCCATGGCTCAAGATTGAGCTGAAGGCCGTTAAAAGTAAGAAAAATATAATATCTATATCCATAAAGTATGAATAAAGCCAAAATAGGTACACAAATATCCCAATTAAGAACTGATTTAGCTCTGCACAAGATGTCCTCTCATTCTGGTATCAAAAAAGGGCTCTGAGAAACCCCATCAGAATGGAGTTTTGGTCGCTACTGCTATATTCATTGTTTATGGGACTGCTGGAGATTGCAGCATGCATCACTCAGCTTTTTGTAGCAGTCACCATAGAAAATTAATTTAGAAGCATAACTACCAATTCATTCCATGGGGGAATTTCAGAGTGCTATGCACTGAGGAAGCAGTAAGTGATAACTTACAATGTTGAGAATAAAAAAAAATCACAGAAAAAAGGCAACTTGCAATCTATGAGGAAATAGGGGAGACACAAAAGGTAAATGGTGAAAAGTGCTTGAATCGTATGGTCCAGCAATCAATATTATAAATAGGGGATTCATAAATGGCTGCATGAAGGGGTCACCAGCCAGTATTTGTACAAGTACAGGTACAGAGGTCTATTGAGTGCATAGAGAGTGTGTAAACATATGATAAAAAGGACCAAATTTTGAAGAAAATAATATAAGGGCAAATTGGGAATATTTACATAAGTGAGGAGCTAGGCTAGTATAAAGAAATGCGGTTTTAGGGCACGCTTAAAACTGTGAGTATTTTGAATTAAGCGAATTGTCCTGGGTAGTGCGTTCAAAAGAATTGGTGCAGTCACGGGAAATCTTGGACAGGGGATTGGGAGGTTTGAATCATAGCGGATGACAGTCTTAGGTCATTAGTGGAACGGAGGGGACAGGTAGGGTGATAGAAAGAGGTGAGGGAGGAGATGTAGGGTGGTGCAGAACTGTGGAAAGCTTTGTGGGTGAGAGAGATAAGGCTTGTATAGGATGCCAGTCACACAGGTGTAGTACACTATGTCTGGCTTACAGCCTATTGGTCACACATAGACTATTAGATCATGTGGGCTGCCCAGCACTATGTATGTACAACCCACAGGAACAAGCATCTGAAGTTCCTCAAGCCAACACTAACAATGCCTGACTACATCCTTCACAAAAATGAAAAAATGTGCAAAAAGATGTAAAATATGAATGAAGTACTTGGCCATATTTTGGCCAAAGTCCATATGTTAGCAACCCACTTCAAAGGTCCTCCTCATCTTTTGAGTCCTTACCCTAAAATTAAAAAAACTCCCTGAAATGAACATAAGACACAAAGAAAACTACAGGAAAAAGGCAGCAGAACTTACCAACACCAGGTGTATATACAATGTCGAGAAGAACTCTTTAAGATTAACACTAATCTGAGTTTTGAGGATTCATTTCCACTGCACTTCTAGGAATGATAATCGGGGCAGTGTAAACAGGCTACCAATCACCCAACAACAGGTGAAATGATTTTGAAGCTAAGGCTGGACTCACACAAGCGTATGGCATCCGATGCGAGAGCATCGGATGCGATATGCTAATGTCCCCCGGCTCAGGCTCTGCTGCGAGCGTGAGCCGGGTGTCATGCGACTGTAACCCGATCTTGCGATCGGGTCACAGCTGTGAAGATGAGTGCAGGCGCTGCGGAGAGGAGGGAGGGGTTAATCCTCCCATCTCCTCCACTGTCAGCCTGTGTGTAGATCGCACTGCACTGGGATAACATCCGAGTGCAGTCCGATGTATCTCTCGCATCCATTCACTTGAATGGGTGCGAGAGATACGGCGGTAGCAGCAAAACGCAGCATGCTGCCGCTTTTCTCGCATCCAGAATCTGGATGCGAGAAAAGCTGACCAACAGCTCAACCTCATTGCCTAACATTGGTCAGAGTGCAATGCGAGAATTTCTCGCATTGCACTCGTCCGATTTTCACGCTCGTGTGAGCGTACCCTTACAATGACACTCTATTCTCACAGAACGATCATTAACGATCATTCTGTGCGCATCACATATTTGTTCAGCCTGTCTAAACACGATATTGAATGACCACCAATCGCCAAACAAGTCATGAGTATAAATGCACCATAAGACTCTGGTGGGCATAACAGTCAGTAAAATATGACAGTTCAACTTATGGGTTTATGTTGTTTTTAATATAGTTATGCCAGAGCCTTCCCCAGTAAAGCTGATGACTGCTCAAATTTAGTTTAATTGAAAACTAGGTGCCCTTCCTTATCTTTCCTCAGTGTACAAAAGATGAACAGCTTTAAAAAGAAAAAATGCATTAATCTGTCAGACATTGTTTATGCTATATGTCTTTACATGAGAATGTATCAAATCTAGACTTATTAGGGATAAGGCTTCAAAATGTGTCCTCTAATGATCTGGTCTTTTGGAGAGGTTTCATTGTACTTGACTGACGAGTTTTGAAAGGTGCTTCCCTTTATTATCATCATGACATGATGCTCTGTTAGAGATTTGTTCACAAATGTTAGATTGTTCTGTACTTTGCATGTTAAATCTTTTATAAACATATTCTTCTACATGAAGGTTTTGAGAGATAATGCTCTGTTACATTGGTATCATTGGTTACATTGGCCTCCAATATGGCAAATAAGGTAATCACCACCATGGTCAGACTACAACTCAAAGACTGGTGGTGCTGGCCTCTTTACCAATGTTATTAATCAATACATTCTTGTATAAATCCACAGGATATGAGATCTTCAATTTCCATGGCACAGATTGTAGATTTTCTTATCCCCTTATCGTCATTTGGCTCCATAGCAGCCACGTCATCCAATGTTGTTTGCTACGCCCTTGGATCTCCAAATGTGCACATCCCTCGGAAATATGTGTGTTTTTACACCATTTCATGCTTTTGTATTCATAGCCTGCTAACACTTGGCTGATTTCTTCCGTTTTAATCTAAAAAAAATATGACAGGTTTAGAACAGAAACACTGGCTGGCAATTTTAATCCCACCTAATCGCTGAGGTTCTTTCGATGTGGGGAGCCCACATATACCCTATACACGGAAAACCACAAAAAGTCCTGCAGTGTTGTATAATTGAGACCAAATGTTTGCCTTTCTCAACTTTAGACAGAGGAACGTATAATTAAAGTACTAAATATAATGATTTCAGTAAACCAAATTACTATGTTGTTTCCCTCCTCCGAACCTTAACTTCACAACCTGAATGTTTCTTTTTCTAAGTAAATAAGATATAATATGTCCGTCAAGGTTAAAAACATGTGGATCACATTCTAAGTTGACAGTTTCAACACATAAAGCAAAAGGGAACAAGCTACAAACCCTTGAATTTTGAAGAAACCCAATATGCGCACTCACTGAAGAGGCACAAATCATTAGAAAATAACTTGAAGCACCTGAATCCTAATCTCAGCAGTCTAGCATTGTGCCCCTAGGACTTAAAGGGATCATACAAATTAGATTAATGTTATACAAACTCACAAATGTTGGTGGACCAGCTATTCCATATGTAAGTGGTATCTCTGTTCTTTCGTATAGCAAATGTTAATGAAAAAAAAAATAAGCTGCTGGATGTCAAAATGCACAATCCTTTTGTTTTTAAAGGGAACCTGTCACCAGATTTGGTGACTATAAACTGCAGCCACCACCAGTGGGCTCTAATATACAGCATTCTAACATGCTGTATATAAGAACCCAGGCCACTGTGTAGAACATAAAAAACACTTTATAATACTCACCTAAGGCTAATTTCACACATCAGTTTGTTTCCATCAGGCACAATCCGGAAAAAAACGGGTAAAACGGATCCGGCGCCGGATCCGTTTTATCCCCATTGATTTGTATCAGAGCCGTATTGTACCTGATGGCCTTGCGTTGCATCCGGCTTTTGCCGGATCCGTCATAATTGCCTAAAGCGGCGGCCGGAGGGAACGTATCTTGGAAAGTTTTTTTGTTCGGCGAAAAAACCTCATCGCGCCAGATCCGGCGTGATACGGCGTGTTTTACAATGGAAGCCTATGGACACCAGATCCGGCGTAATGCGGTAAAAAACGGATGCGGCCGCCGGATCCGTTTTTGTAAACTGAGCATGCTCCAATGTATTGAAAAAACCAGATCCAGCAAAAAAAATGGACGAAAAGGATGCAAAAACGGATGCACCGGATCCGTTTTTTGACGGATCAGGTATATTGGAACCGTCAAAAAAAGGATCAGGCACATCAGTTTTTGCATATTCTGCGCCGGATCCGTTGCATCAGGCACACGCCGGATTGTGCCTGATGCCAAAAACTGATGTGTGAAATTAGCCTAAGGCTACTTTCACACATCAGGTTTTTTCCATCAGGCACAATCCGGCAAAAACCGGGTAAAACGGATGCGGTACCGCATCCGTTTTATCCCAATAGATTTGGCAAAATTAATTAAAGCGGCGGCCGGAGGCAACGTATCTTGCACTGTTTTTACGTCTGGCAAAAAAAACGCATCGCGCCGCATCCGGCCGCTGCGGCGCATTTTTCAATGCATGCCTATGGACGCCGGATGCGGCGCAATGCGGAAAAAAACGCATCCGGCCGCCGCATGCGGTTTCTTCCACTGCGCATGCTCAGTAGCGTGCCGCAACCGGAAAAAAACGGACGGGCCGCATGTAAAAACTTATGCAAAGGATGCGGTGTTTTCGCCGCATCTGTTGCATAGGTTTCACAGCCGGATTGAGCCGCACTGCTCAAACCGGATGTGTGAAAGTAGCCTAACCGGTCGCTGCGGTGCAGACTGGTCAAATGGGTGTCTCCGTTCTCCGGGTGCGGCGCCTCCTCTTTCGGCCATCTTTCTTCTCCCCCTCTTCTGAAGTCTAGGTGCATAACACGTCCTACGTCATGCACACAGGCCGGCATTGAGGTCCTGAGCAGTCGCACTTTGATCTGCCATGAGAAGGGCAGATCAAAGCATTGTAGTGCACCTACAATACAATGAAAAGGGAAAAAAGTTTTTAAATGTATGAAAAAATGTTTAAAAATGTAAAATTTCAAATCACCTCCGTTTTGCCCCACAAAAAGTAAAGCAATTGAAAATAAAAAAAAATAGAAAAAATTGCAGTGTTCGTAAAATAAAATAAATTCTATTGGTATAACGAGAAAAACAAACAAAAAAACAATTATTTTTGAGGGCCACTGCAAAATTGCAATGAAATGCAATTAGAAGTAGTCAAAACATTGCATTTACCCCAAAATGGAATAATCAAAAAGTCAGATCAGGGAACAAAAACAAGTCCTCACATAGCCCCGTATGAAACTTTACATGACTCGAAAAATGCCGACCAAAGTAAAAAAAAAAAAAAAAAAAAAAAAGTACCACCTAAATAAAAAAAAAACAAACTATGCTTGTTTGATATCTGCATAATCAATACTGACCTGGAGAATCATATGACCAGGTCACTTTTACCATATAGTGAACATGGAAAATAAAATCAATTATAAATTGTGAAATTGCACTGTTTTTGCAATTTCAAGGCAATTGCAATTTTTTTCTCGCTTTTCGGTGCATCACATGTTAAAAGGAATAGTGTCATACAAAAGTACAATTTGTCCCATAAACAACAAGTCATCATATGGTTTTGTGTACGGAAAAATAGAAGTTATGGCTCTTGGAAGAAGGGTACAAAAAAAACAAAAATGAAAAAATGGAAAATAGCCTGGTCATGAAGAGGTTAATGAATTAGAAGCATCTGACAAGTGGAAGTCCCTGCTGGAGTAAGATTTGTGGCTTAGCAAATTCCGACGCTCATCATGAATTGAGAAGCTGCACCCCCCTGTCCTGCCAAGCTCTGCCCACTTAGTCAAAGTTAGGCAAAAATGGTGTGACAACGCCAAAAGTTGCAAACCTTTTTCACAACCACAAGTTGTGACTTGTAAAAGCTTTTTATGCTTACAATGTCTTAAATACTCATTAGACCCATTGAAATTTGAACGGTAAAGATGCTTGAGGAAAACACCAGCATCTTGTCCAGCATCTTTTCAGTCATTTTCCAGTGGCTCTGCCGGCATCCTTCCTTGATAATACACATGTAATGCTCGCGACCAGTGTAGGGGCAGCAAGCGGGGTTAGTGGACCCACTTTACCACAGGGGGGACCCGGGCTTACCCATTTGTGGGAGGTGCTTAACTAAATGCCTACCACGAGGCAGACGCAAGTACAGGTGACGGACTCCAGTAAGGGCACAGGTATCAGCAGGTACAGTCAAGATGACTAAGACAGACAGGCGGGCGGGTATGGTCAGATATGGTGGCATGGCAGGAACAGATAGGTATGGGAAGACAGGTACAGGTGATGTACACATGGATAACAGGACAGGAGCACTGGAATCTGACAACTAGCTAGCAGACTGGAATACTGACTAACTAAAGTCATTGCGCAAGCATCTCTCCTAGTGGGAGGGTGCCTTAAATACATAGTGCCTCTCAGCCATAGGCTGGGAGTCATTTCCTGGAAATAGCATGCCAACCCTTTAGGAGGAGGGTTGGTGTACACATGTGCACCCCAAGCACACTCCCGGGAGACCTGGGCTGCGTACACAGGCCCCAGGAGGGAAAAGAAGCAGCAGCACACGTGGATGGCTGGAGGAGTAGAGGGCAGGATGCGACCCAGCCTGGGCAGTGAGGAAGTCAGCGTCCCTTCAGGGATGCCAGCGCTACAACACACAATAGTTACATGATGCTAAATTAATCCAGTGGATCAATTTCTTATTTTAGCATTGAGAATACAAACAAAGCTCATGCACTAATTACACACAGCCAGTATTTGATCTATCACAGGTATAAAGTGCAAAGTGATGCACTGAGGGTTACCTAGAACATTGCAGTGAAGAGAAGATATTTGCGACTGGTTCAGAATGCATATTAGCCATAGTCTATGTATCTGCAGGATAGCGAGGGATAGGGGGCTCCTAAACTTTCCCTCACGCTAGGGGACCCTGGGCTATCTTTAACTTCAGGGTTACCTCTAATGGCGGGGATGCCTAAGTTACCTCCCCTCTTTCCCCAGGGAAGGAAGGGGCAGGAGTATGATGGTAACACAGATTAAGACAGACAGGGGAAACCAAAAACTCAGACACACTGCAGACTCACAGGAACAAACAGTAGGTGACTAAGGAGAAAAGGCAAAAGCAGCAAGGTAGCAACAAAAAGTCAACAAGGGCCAGAATCGCTCACAGCATAACGCACAAAAACCACCAGTAGGTCTGGATCAAAACACATCCCTAAACCAGTATAGGTAAACCATAGCTGCCATTAATGGAGTAGTCCAGACAGCATATATAGGAGGGGAGCATACGTGATTGGCTCCCTCACAGCATGTAATCAAAGAGACTAACAAGCAGTCCAGCAGAGATTAACTCTTGCTAGTTTGCCTAAGCATGTGGGTCGACACCCGTGTCTCCCTGCGCTGATTACAAACCTAAGAGAAATTAGTGGGCAGAGTGCCAGAATCTGCAGTTTCCACAGATCCTGACGCCGCCATGATAGTTGTTGATGCCTGCAAAAATCTCCTTGTGACACTACAGTTGTAAATATTGAGATATGTAACATGGTATTCTTTGGAATTTAAGAATGGACATGTGAGAAGTACATTTAGAAAAGTGGGAGTCTAAGGGGGATGTTTCTCCTTACATGCCCATGTAAGGAGACTTATTGACCATGCAATTTCCTCTGGGAAATGAAGTATGCCAATAGTCATTTCAGAAAGAAGAGGATTTGATCTCTGATACCATCTATTGGATGTAAATCCTAAATGTTAATATCAACCCTAACAAGCCTTGCCACATGACTTAGGGTAAGAAGCCAAACCAGAACCTTCACTTCCAGACATGTTTTTGGGGTGTTGACCCTCAGTGCAAAGCAGTAGATCTGATTTGCCTAGATGAGAGTCCTCTGACTGGAGTTCTAAATAATATGCCTTTCACTGGTGGTCCTTCTGAAAACACTATTTACATATTTAATTTCCCAGACCATTGAATGGCCTATAAGTCTTCTTACACCGGCATTTCAGACATGCCATTCTCCAAAAAAAGAAACGTTTCTCTTTAGCCCTCCAGTCAGAGGAGCCAAATCAGATCTCCTGCTTTGCACAGAGGAGGGGTAACACCATGTAACATGTGTCTGCAAATGGAGCTTTTGTTTTGGCTTCTTATCCTAAGTTATGTGACAAGGCTCATTAAAAGATTCATATTGACTTTTAGGATTGTTAAATGGATAGTGCCAGAGATAAAATCCTTTGCATTCTGGAGAGGCTATTTGCGTAGACAGTGTGAGAAATGGAGAGTTTTCGAGATCTTTATAAATAATTATTTTAAATAACCAGCATTATATACAACAAAGAGCAGAGTTATTAGTACAGCCTGGCTTGGAGTGGAGCTAGTTTTTTTTCAGCGGAAGGTCAATTAGTAAGTAACAAGCTCACATAAAAATGATTAGTGTGCATATTATTGTTTCACCAGAGTCAGTAGTGATGATTATCACAGATATTTTTAGATGAAGATGAAAAGAATTATAATTTGAATGTGAGAATGAAAGAATAGATCAAATATATCTCCAAGACATTCAGCCTGATGTCTTTGGAGGGGTGTGACGTCATAGAAAGAACTAGAGACAGAACCAGAGACATCAGGTGAAGAAGGTGAGCAAGAAAACACAAAAAGCTCAGATAAAACATTACAGCAATAATGTCCAACAAGACTCACTGCTTTCAGGAAAGCAGAGAAAATGTTCTATTTTTTTGTAAGAAATAAATTATTGGAATTTCTTACAGGAAAAAGGAATGATCCCTTATTCCTGTTTATTAAGCAGATAAATTGACGTTGGCTGAGAAACAGAAAAAATCTTTCCATTTTCATGCAAAGGTTGAAGATATACAGGTCAATCACTATTTTTCATTAAAGGGAACTTGTGATCAGAAAATATCATATTGTGTAAATCCGTATTTTGAACAAAGATCGTCATCCAGTGGGGCTTCGAAATCATTGTCTCCAATAGTCTTGAAAATGACAGTTTAACGGCATCAACATACCCACGATATCCCACTTCCATCTCCCAGTAGGGACACCAGTGCTTTTAACTTCCCGACCACTCAGTGGTGGCTTCTGTCCCCATTATGGTTTTCTGTTCCTGTGCATGCCATACAGGTCTCTCAGGAGTGTGCGCTCCTTTCTCTTCTTAAAAGACCAGCATGCCCTAGCCCAAAAGTGCCTCTCAGTCTATGGCTGAAAGGCTTAGGGTATGTAAGGCATCCTCCCCCCTTGGGAGGTGCCTGAGCAATGTGTTAATTCTATTGATGCATGGTTGCTAGTTATCAGGTCCCGTATCCTGTGCCCATATCTTGTGTCTGCTAACCTGTACCTGTGTTCTAATATTCGTCCAGTAAGTACCTGCTATCATGCCTGAACCTGTCATCCAGTCTGTTCCAGCCATCCAGTCTGTACCAGCTATCTTGCCAGTATCTGCCATCCAGTCAGTAAGTGCTGTCCTGCCATTACCTACCTTCCAGTCAGTACCTGCTGTCCTGCATGTATCAGCCGTCCAGTCTGTAGAAGCCATCCAGTTAGTAGCTACTCTCCTGCCTGTATCTGACATCCAGTCAGTACCTGCTATCCTGCCAGCTCTCCAGTCTGTACCAGCTGCCCGACCTGCACCTGAGTCTGTCCCTGCATCCCTGACCCCTGGAATCAGCTGCTACAGTGCCCAGAATTCCCCTGGAGTGGTACCTGGTGGCTTCTTTCCAGCACAAGAACAACCTCACCATCAGATCTAGTGAAGACAAGGTAGTCACTTAGTGATGCCCCTCCAGGATGAGCCCATTCTCGTGGCACATTTGGTTCACACCCACCAGCGTGAGAAACAGGAATTATTAAGAAGCATTAGGCTTAGTGGCCAGTGTGCAAGTTGCTAGATTGTTTTTTTTTTTTTTTGACAAAGATAATGATTTAGAAAACTTAAAACAACCTTTATCAGAATAGAGATATTTTCTTGTGACACATTCCCACCAACATGTTCGGGTAAAGGAGTAATCTTCACCCATAGTTCAACACCACATTTTGCAATACTGAGCAAAATAACACCAAATAAATCGTGCCCCTGTAGATAATGATGCCAAATAATACCATTAAAACATTATTTTACATTTCAAAGCCATCACAGCACTGCATATTTTCTTATGTGGCTTGATAAACGATGACTGTCCAAGGTTTGGGGTCGGTTGTGTTTAGATCCTCTGCTCAAAGTTGTCATAAGGTGTTAAGGCCCCTTTACACACTGCAACATTGCTAGCAATATCGCTGTAATGTCACCGGTTTTGTGACATAATAGCGACCTCCACAGCGACATTGCAGTGTGTGACACGCATCAGTGACCTGGCCCCCGCTGTGAGGTCGCTGATCGCTACACATCTCTCAGAAACATTTTTTTGGTCCTTTGTTTCCCGCTGTGCAGCAAGTATCGTTATGTTTGACACCGTTACGACTTCATTAGCGACTTCCCTTTCAAATAGCTGCTTTGACACGTCCCCAACGACCAGCGAGGTCGTTCTGCAGGTCCATATCGCTGCTGCGTTGTTGGCCAGATCTGCCTGTTTGACAGCTCACCAGAGACTTTCCAGCGATCCCGGCCAGGTCGGATCGCTAGAAAGTCTCAGTGTGCAAAGGGGCCTTTAATGCCTCCACCATGAATGATTGGTCAGCATCAGATAAAAGTTGTTGATAAGAATCTGGTAAAGTCCCAAAGTGTTGTGGATGTGTGAAAATGGAGCAATTGTGAAATATTTCTTTATTTTTATCTTTTAGCTGTTATTACATTTCTAAATAGAAGCTTTGCAATAAATCTTTCATCCAGTTTTTGTTATGAGCAAAAAGTCTACACTAAGGTGGACAATGGTGAAACAGATTTTGATAGCATTGATAGCATTGCCAAGAATGTTCTTAGTTATGATTATAGAAATATTTGGCAGCTGAATCTCCGCTTTATCACAAATACATCATAGCCCAATGTCTGTGTGCATTTAATCCTGTATTGCACAATACGGTAGATTACATTATTGCTTGTGTTTCCCATTACCTATAGAATCAATTACAAGGCAGGCTAATGTTGCAATCTGATAAAGCTTTGTTAAGTGAAGAATGTTTTTCTTAAGTGATGGATATACATATAAATAGCACTTTCTAAGAAAACAGTATGTCATTTCCTGGCCCCTTTGTGACATTTGGCTATAAACTCCAAAAGAGGTGTCAATGAGACTGCTGACAGTTTCCTACTAATTCGTTTCCCTGCAAAGTGAAGGGCTGCAGTTGAGACGTCTATTGAATAACATTGGCAACTTATCAGGGTGAAAGGCGTTTATAAAATTCTAAACCCTTGTGACTTTTCCGGTGACAAAATGTTTCAATTAACATTTGGACTTTTTTTTTTTGCTGAAGTTTTCCACCAAAATAAAACTTCTACATACTTTAAAAAATTGTCAAGGTCAATTATGAAATGAGCCATTTCTTAGTGATTTTGACCTCCTGAATTCAAATCCGACGATTATATTTTTTAGTTAGTTCTGGATTTTATGATAACAAAGAGCTTTCATTTTACTGCTATACATACAGCTCTGGCAAAAATTAAGAGAGCACTTCCAATTTTTCTGATTTTTCTCTTTATAGGTATATTTTTGAGTAAAATATAAATTGCTGCTTTATTCTATAAACTACTGACAACATGTCTCCGAATTTCCAAGCAATACATTTTGTATTTATTTTCTGAAAATGAGAAATGGTCAAAATAACAAAAAAATGCATTGTTTTCAGACACCGCAAATAATACAAAGAAAACAAGTTCATAATCATTTAGAAAGAACAATACTAATAATGTTTTAACTCAGGAAGAGTTCAGAAATCAATACTTTGTGGAATAACCATGAGTTTTAATCACAGCTTTCATGCGTCTTGGCATGCTTTCCACCAGTCTTTCACACTACTTTTGGGTGACCTTTTGAAACTCCTGGCACAAAAATCTAAGCAGTTCTTTGTTTGTGGTTTGTCACTATCCATCTTCCTCTTGATTTACATTCCAGAGGTTTTCAATGAGGTTCAGGTCTGGAGATTGGGCTGGCAATGACAGGGTTTTGATGTGGTGGTCCTTCATCCACACATTGATTGACCTAACTGTGTGGCATGGTGCATTGTCCTGCTGGAAAAAACAGTCCTCAGAGTTGAGGAACATTGCCTGAGCTGAAGGAAGCAACTGTTTTTCCAGGATTACCTTGTATGTTTCTGAAAGCAATGCATTTTTTTGTTATTTGAGTATTTTTCATTTTCATTTTTTTTTTGCTTGGAAATTCAGAGACATGTTATCAGTAGTTTATAGAATAAAAGAACAATTTATATTTTACTCAAAAATATACCTATAAAGAGAAAAATCAGGAAAACTGACAATTTGGAAGTGGTCTCTTAATTTTTGCAAGAGCTATATAATTAAAGGGAACCTGTCAGGTCATTTATGTGTTCTAACCTACAAACTTATTACTTATGTGTACCCTATGTAAATGAGCAGGGGCTCTAGCCCATGGACGTCGCATCGCCCTGTGGGCATTTGCATGTTTTCCGTGGTATTAAGCCTCTGTGGGCGTGATACCATGGATTTACATCAGTGACGTGACCGTCGCTACTTGAGATCCCATGCATGCGCATTTACCAATCCCGCTGCCTTGCTTGCTTCTCGTGTTCAGACGCGCTCTGTGCATGCTCAGAAGACTCCTGCGGTCCGGTCATGTGCAGAGCGCATCTGAAGACAAGAAGCAACGTCTGTGGGAATGGTAAGTGCGCATGCGCGAAATCTCAAGTAGCGATGGTCACGTGTGATACCATGGAAAACATGCAAACGACCACAGGTCGATGGGACACCAATGGGGCTAGAGCCCTGGCTCATTTACATTGAGAACACATAAGTAATAAAACACATTTTTATACATATTCATTACATATTATTACAACACAGGAATGGGTAAGAAGGGGTTACTAGGCCACACACATATATAAACACTATAGTGAATTATAAACGGTTACAGAAATTGAACTACACAATTTTAATCTTCATTCAGTGACAACTTTTTTGCTGGTCTCTCTTAAGCCCACTTTACACGCTTCAATATATCTCACAATCCGTCGTTGGGGTCAAGTTGTAAGTGACGCACATCCGGCATCGTTTGTGAGGTATCTGCGTGTGACAGCTACGTGCGATCAGGATTGAACGCAAAACCGTTGATCGCAAACACATCGTATCTTTGTCTAGAATTGAGCGTTTTGTTGCACGAACCTAGTCAATTGTAACGTGTGACATCCCTCATACGATTTTGGTGTCTGAGGCTATGTGCGCAGGTGTGCGCTCTGCACCGCAGCTTAAAAAAGGTCCGCTTCAGAGCGCAGCTGAAAAGCTGCGTTCTGAAGCGCCTGACAATGTCTGTCATTCACTAATCTCTGTCAGTCGGTCACTATCTCTGTCCCTCACTCTCTGTCCATGTCAGTCTATCCCCCTCTCTCATATACTCACCGATCCCCGGCGCTGCACGGCGTTCACACTGCTCCGGCGGCTTTTACTGTTTTGAAAAAGCCGGCCGCCCATTAAACAATCTCGTATTCCCTGCTTTCCCAGCCCACCGGCGCCTATGATTGGTTACAGTGAAACACGCCCCCACGCTGAGTGACAGGTGTCACACTGCACCCAATCACAGCAGCCAGTGGACGTGTCTATACTGTGTAGTGAAATAAATAATTAAATAATTAAAAAAAACGGCGTGCGGTCCCCCCCAATTTTAAAACCAGCCAGATAAAGCCATATGGCTGAAGGCTGGTATTCTCAGGATGGGGAGCTCCACGTTATGGGGAGCCCCCGAGCCTAACAATATCAGCCAGCAGCCGCCCAGAATTACCGCATACATTAGATGCGACAGTTCTGGGACTGTACCCAGCTCTTCCCGATTTGCCCTGGTGCGTTGGCAAATCGGTCCTAGATTAATCATGTCAGGCGTGTATGAGACACCCTCCATGATTAATCTGTAAATTACAGTAAATAATCACACACACCCGAAAAAATCATTTATTAGAAATAAAAAACACAAACATATACCCTGGTTAACCACTTTAATCAGCCCCAAAAAGCCCTCCATGTCCGGCGTAATCCAGGATGCTCCAGCGTCGCTTCCAGCGCTGCTGCATGGAGGTGACCGGAGCTGCAGCAGACACAGCCGCTCCGGTCACCTCCACGCAGCTAATGAAGACAGCCGTGCGATCAGCTGAGCTGTCAGTGAGGTTACCCGCTGTCACTGGATCCAGCGGTGGATGCAGCGGTGGCCGCGGGTAACCTCAGTGACAGCTCAGCTGATCGCGCTACTCACCTCAGTTGCTGCGTGGAGGTGAGAGGAGCGGCGGTGAGTAGCGCGATCAGCTGAGCTGTCACTGAGGTTACCCGCGGCCACCGCTGCATCCAGTGACAGCGGGTGACCTCAGTGACAGCTCAGCTGATCGCGCGGCACTCTTCAGTTGCTGTGTGGAGGTGACCGGAGCGGCGGTGTATTCTGCAGCTCCGGTCACCTCCATGCAGCAGCGCTGGAAGCGACGCAGGAGCATCCTGGATTACGCCGGACATGGAGGGCTTTTTGGGGCTGATTAAAGTGGTTAACCAGGGTATATGTTTGTGTTTTTTATTTCTAATAAAGGATTTTTTTCGGGTGTGTGTGTTTATTTACTGTAATTTACAGATTAATCATGGAGGGTGTCTCATACACGCCTGACATGATTAATCTAGGACTTATTGGCAGCTATGGGCTGCCAATAACTCCTTATTACCCCAATTTGCCAACGCACCAGGGCAAATCGGGAAGAGCCGGGTACAGTCCCAGAGCTGTCGCATCTAATGTATGCGGCAATTCTGGGCGGCTGTTGGCTGATATTGTTAGGCTGGGGGCTCCCCTAACGTGGAGCTCCCCATCCTGAGAATACCAGCCTTCAGCCGTAAGGCTTTATCTGGCTGGTTTTAAAATTGGGGGGGACCGCACGCCGTTTTTTTTAATTATTTAATTATTTATTTCACTACACAGTATAGACACGCCCACCGGCTGCTGTGATTGGGTGCAGTGTGACACCTGTCACTCAGCGTGGGGGCGTGTCTCACTGTAACCAATCATAGGCGCCGGTGGGCGGGGAAAGCAGGGAATACGAGATTGTTTAATGGGCGGCCGGCTTTTTCAAAACAGTAAAAGCCGCCGGAGCAGTGTGAACGCCGTGCAGTGCCGGGGATCGGGGATTGGTGAGTATGAGAGAGGGTTGCTAACTTCAGTCACTTAGGAGATTAGCGGTCACCGGTGAGCCCTTCACAGGTGACCGCTAATCAGGGCGCGACCCAGACAGAGCCGCAGCATGACCATGAAGTCGGGTGAAGTTCACCCGAGTTCATTCTGACAGTGCGGCTCTGTCTGTGTCTGCTGTCATCTGCCATTCAGCTCTGCTACATGGCTGTCTGTGTCTGCTGTTAGCGGCCATGTAGCAGAGCTGAATGGCAGATGACATAGTAAAAACGCATCCCTACACATTACACACGCTTGGCAAGTCAATAAATAAAAAAAAAAAAAAAGGTGCCCAATGCATACGTCACAGAACACATGATCTAAAGGATCGCACACAAAATTGATCAATTTAACATAGACTACTAACGCTCGTGTGACAGCAAATGAACGACCTACGTGTGATCTCATAAGATCCCGTATGCAACCTGGGCGTGTCACATCGCAAATGCGATTGTACAACTAATTGCAACGTGTAAAGAAGGCTTTACTCCTGATCATCTCGTACAATTGTCCAAGAGAAATCTGCAAGTATTGATGGATTTCATTTTCCTTGACATAGTTTCTCCACGGCCGCAGTATCTTGGTAAAAACTCTCATTGTGCTCATTGCTCGCTGCTTCGCAGTTTGGTGGAAAAAAAGTCTAGATGCGAATGTAAGAAATTAATCTTTAAGGACTTGTTACCACCAAGATCCTTATATGTTTTGAGGAAATTTTAGACCAACTCTTCATAGTCATCTGTTCTTGAGTTTCCCAAACTAATAGTTACCACTAATACAAATGCTACCCATGCAGTCTTTTCCCTGTCCTGCAACACACAGAGAAACTCTTCTTCTTGATGAAGCTTACGAATCTAAGGTCCAATAATGGATCCATCATTTGTATTTTCTTCACTCAACCTTAGAAATGTATCAATGAGATACTTGAATGTTTTTGCATTTTTATCCATTGCCTTTACAAAGTTCTTTATTAGGTCCAATGTGATCTACAATGATGATAACAAGATCTTATGTGGGTCTACAAATGCTGAATGCTGGACATTTTTACTCCCTGGCTGAAGTGAATGTCGTTGAGGCCTGTCTCCTTTATTGTAGTGATATTCTCTTGAAACTTTGATAAAGTAAGAAGGCATCTATCTTTAAGTCACCACAGAGGGGCCACAAATGTTGGCCATAATTCAGGCACCTCAACAAACACGAAAGAAAACATATAGAAACATGTCAATATGCTAAGAAACTAAGCTAAGAAATCTTAAAACTGTATACCTTACACAAAGAGCATTTCTAAAAGTAGATGATACAACTGTAATTAGCATCATGTCATCTGAGCTGAGTTGGTGTTTTTTGATTGGTCACCCTATGATGATAGAATACTGACGGCTCAATAGACTAAATAGATGATGTACATTAGCTACTAACAATGCAGTAATGATAATGAAATAATAAAGACACATCTTTTCTATAATCCTGCATGAAAGGTGTCATAAGTAATTACAACCTCCTTTGGATCTTGAAAATTCGAGCCAATCAGCAAATTTAAGCATTATATTAGGTTTTCAGCACCACAAAATTACCGTATTGTTCGGACTATAAGACGCACTTTTTTCCCCCCATATGTTGGGGGAAAGTGGGGGGTGCATCTTATAGTCTGAATGTAGGGCTGCGGGGAATGAGGGTGCTGCGGTGGAGCGGGTCATCGGTGGCATGCGCAGGCTGTAGCAGCACCTACTCGTGACCACGTGGGCCCACTCATTTCATATGCATGCATCCTCCCACCCATCAGCGCTGAATCCGGCGCTAAAAGGTGGGCGGGATGATAGGTGGGGGATATGTGCCGCCCCTGCAGCAGTCGGACTGCTCGGATCCGGGGGTTTTGCTGTGGCTCAAGGGTCCCAGAACCCGGGGCTCAGCGGTCACTCGAATAAAAGGGAGGGAAATATTTACAAGGGACAGTTCATGACGCCACCCGTGGTGTGCGGTAAGGGAGTACCGCTGCTGCCGATGGGAATACCCAGGGCTGATGGAGCGGGGCAGCTAGATGGTAATCCCTTTATGGGTAGGGAAAGGCCCCAGGGCTCCGGAGGGAGGTGAAACGGTATGGTGGAGGTGATTTGAGCAGGTCAGGACCTGGGGAGGCAAGTGTACTCACTCAGGCAGTGCAGTTGTTTGTGCGGTCAATAATAAGACTCTGAAGTAAACCAAGTCTCTGGGTGCCGCTGCCACTCTGGGTAGCCCGTCCGGGTAACCGTCCCCACTGGTATTGCTTACTGGTCCGGAGCCTGCCTCCATGCACAATTGTGTAGATGTTCCTAAGTGACCCTTCGGCCTGAAGCTGTCAGGATCCCACTCCCTATAGTGATATAGTGGAGCTGTGCTCTCGATGGCTGACACTTGGGATTTCAGTGGGCTGTATAAGCTGGAAGGCCCTATCTTCCTCGTTGTGCTGATGCCTTCGATCTCTGAGCTCTTGGGGAAAGTTCATAAAGAGATTATCCTCCACAGGTGAATTATCAGGTTGTGCAAAACTACTCCCTGATCTAGGGTACTGTACCCCGCCGTGCTCGGTACTGGTCCAGTTACTGAACTTTCCGGTGCCGACCATTCTCCAAAACTAAGTCAGTATTCTCTTTTCCAATACACTGCAACCAGGTCTCCGACTCCTCTGGTCCCAGACCACCGTTTGCGACCCAACCAAGGTCACACAGGAAGCTACAACTCCCTCTGCTCCTCCCTCTCATCATGACAGCATGCCCGCATCGCCGAGCACAACTTCTGGATCTCCTCTCTGTAGTCCACCTCCCGAAACTGTCTCCTTGAGCAGACATTTTCCCTTTTTTCCTGGAAACATTCTGCAGTAGGGTTACGGTTTTCCTGCACTAGTTTCGTTTTCACATGGCTTGGTCACTCCCCGGGAGCGGGGTTTTACTTTGCGCCTTTTCCACAACTGCTCTTCATGTGTCGCAGTTAATTTTCTGTCACACAAGATGGCGGACAGTTTCACAAGTTCAGTCACAAACACAATCCACAAGGCAGACATCACCCGGTGTTACCGGGTCTAGTCCAATCCTGTTCGTGACGCCAGAAAGCTGACGCACCCCAGGGCCTTGGGGTACTCAGTCCCAGGCCTTGAATCACGGGGATGTTTCACGGGTGGCCGGTGCCCGATTCCGCGACCCTGGGGGTCACCTAAAAAAGAGGGGAATAAAAGGAACAATAAAAATAAAGTGATTTTTTTCGCGATGCCACTTGCGGTATGTGGCTATGTGGGGAAAGCCACCACTGCAAAGTGTCTCACTGCTGGGACTGGTGGTATTTAGCAGCTTGGATGTTATGGCCCTCCGCAAGTAGAGCTAAGCCCCGGGGGAGAATGATGGTGGTTGTAGTATGGTGATGCAGAGGTGTAGGAAGAATTCAGACAAAACAGGGGCTGTGGTTTAACTTGTGTTTTACTCAATGGTGCTGAGTAGCTGCAGCCCGGCTGGTGCTGGTCTCTACCAATCTGGGCCTCAGGTAATCTGGTATTCCCTTGATCCCAGTGCCGGTGTAGTGACCTGGTGAGCTTTACTTCCATACTACAGTTGGTGGGTCCCCATGGCCTGAAGCGTTCTGGGGTCCCCTCCTGTTGTCACAGTCCTGGCCTGTATGGCAGGCACCTTAAACCTCTCTTGGGTCGGACCTCTGTCCCCGTTCCCTGCTTCCCTCTTTGCTGCTGTGTCCCGGACACTAACGTTGGTGAGGAACCCCGATGATTCACTCACCGGGCAGAATCATGAGCTTGAAGCATCTTCCTGAACTAGGGCCCTGCACCCCACCAGTGCTCGGCCAGTGAGTACTCACACTGTACTCTCCCTGGCAATCGTACTCCTTTTGCCCAATAAGTCACTTTACACTCTATGTCTGAGCGTTGACTTCTGACTGACCATCCACAGACTGCCTGACTTTCTCGTCTGACTGACTTTCCCATCTGACTGATTTTCTGTCTGTCAAGATGTCCATCTCTTGTCCACTGCACTGACTAGCCCCTCCTCCTCCCAGGTTTCTGACTAGCGGATTGGATAAGTCCCGACCAATAGGTGGCCATCCATCAGACCCGTCTCTAGCCTGTTACCCAGTCCGGGAAAAAGCATATGTTTGTGTGTGTTTGAATGTTATTTACTGGCACTGGTCTTCCAGGAATCCCGGGGTTAGCACTGCACCTGTTATTGGATGCAATACCCTGTGGCATCTGACACTCAGGGGCGCCACATACGTGCAGCAGCTGTTCTTCTGATCATGTGCACTGCACCTCTTTGAAGCTGGGATGTGTAAACTGGCTTCAGAGGCTCAATGGGAGTGAACAAAGCCACGCGCATGCATGAGACTTTTAGGAGGTGGCGGTGATGCCGGCTCATGGAAGTTATGTTATCACACCCACAGGGACATGATAACATGGAAAGAGGCCAGACTAGGATGAGGAAACTAATGTCCCATCAACTAGTTAAAGGCATAATTAGCATAGAAAAAGCAGAGGTTATAAATCTTTTCTTTTTTAAATTGAGTTAAGTGAATAAAATTATACAGGGCTGGTTATGCAGGGAATTTAGTCATACAGATGTGAATGCTGCTGTGTTGGAGGACATAGGGAATCAGATTCCCTTTAAGGTATCAATACGTTTCTACACAATCCAACTAAGGAGTACCGTTTCTCCTTGTAGAGTGTGACATGTCTGACATGGCAATGTAAGGAGGCTTATAAGCCATGCAATGCTGCTCTGGGAAGATAAATATGCAAATTGTTTCTTCAGAGAGGAAGAAGACTAAAGGGTGCTTTACACGCTGCGACATCGCCAACGATATATCGTCGGGGTCACGTCGTTAGTGACGCACATCCGGCGCCATTAGCGACATCGCAGCGTGTGACACCAAGGAGCGACGATCAACGAGCGCAAAACGTGAAAAATTGTTGCTCATTGACACGTTGCTCCTTTTCAAAATATCGTTGCTGCTGCAGGTATGATGTTGTTCGACGTTCCTGCGGCGTCACACATCGCTATGTGTGACGCCGCAGGAACGATGAACATCTCCTTACCTGCATCCACCGGCAATGAGGAAGGAAGGAGGTGGGCGAGATGTTCCGGCCGCTCATCTCCGCCCCTCTTCTGCTATTGGGCGGCCGCTTAGTGACGCCGCAGTGACGTCGCTATGACGCCGAACGCACCTCCCCCCTTGAAGGTGGGATTGTTCGGTATTTGTATTTTTCTTTGGAAGGCCCTGCACCCTCACTTTATTTTTTACTGTGCTGTTCCACCTTTTTTGTATGTATAATGAAAAGGCATATATAAAGATAGATCTTTTGTTTAGTGGAAAACAGTAAAAAACTGAAAAATATAGATTTTCCTATATTTTGATGCTATTTTTTAAGGGTATATTCACAGGTATCTTCTTTGTTGTACAGTACTGGCATAATTCATGGGACCTTTAAAGTCACATGCACATGCTGTTTTTTTTCTCCAAGCATATTTTGTGTCACAAGTGTATTATGTCCTGATGTGATCTCGGGGGGGATCTGGGATCAGAAGGTCACAACGTATGGTTGATCGCAGATTGGCTTTAGTGCCCGCTTGTTGTTTAACCTGAGTTGGAATGTATTTAATTCCATCTGGTACTGAAGGGGGTTAAAGAGGACCAGCCACCAGGATTTTTCATATATAAACTAAAGCCAGTGCTACACTGGCGCTATCATGCTGATTCTATACATACATTTAGTTGTGAGATCAGATGTATACTTTCTGAAATATAGGCAAGTAAAGTTTGTGAAATGCACTGTTACTTGATTCATATTTGCTGTAGAATATCTAATAAGCCAGGTTTTGATAGTTATTCCCGCCCCTGTCTGCCTGCCTTTTATTACTCCCACTGCTTCTGTTATTATAGGTGGTTGAAGGGGGAGATAGGACAGGCAGACAGGGGCGGGAATAACTAGCAAAACCCGATCCACCTATTAGATATTCTGCAGCACCTATCAATCAAGTAACAGTGTATTTCACAAGCTTTACTTGCCTATATTTCAGAAAGTATACATCCGATCTCACAACTAAAAGTATGTTTAGAAACAACATTGAAGCACCAGTATAGAAATGGCTTTAGTTTATATATGAAAATCCTGGTGGTTGGTCCTCTTTAACCACTTTATGACGGAGGACTTACCCGTACTTGCTAAATCATGGAGGGATGATCACAGCTGGCTTCTGCAGTGAGCCAGCTGCGATTCCCGCACATGTCTAGTGATTTGTACAGCAGACATGTGTGCTTTGCAGGTGGATCCACGACCTACCCGTGTCAGTTAACTCCTTAGATCATGCTGTCAAAATGTGACAGCGAGAGTTAAATGCCCGTAGCGAGTAATGCATACTTACCTGCCGCCATCGGATCCCTGTGATGTGACCACATGGAGCAGATGGTTCCATGGTAGCACAGGGTCATGTGATGACTCCTGTAGCTATCATGACTCACTTCCTGTTACAGGCGGCTGCCTCTAACAGAAGACGAGAATTTCTTGTGTTCTGAGCTGTGCAGCTCTGATCAAGAGAAATGAATAAGCAATCAGACTGCTGATTTACCAGTCCATCTAGGAGGACTAGTTAAAATGAAAAACAGTAAAAAAAAGTTTAAAAAAAAATAACAAAACAACCTAAAAGTTTAAATCATCACCCATTCGCCCCATTGAAAAGTAAAGAGTTAAAAAAATTAAAAATATACATAACATATTTGGTATCGTCGCATTCATAAATGCCGAATCTATCAAAATATAAAATCAATTAATCTAATCGGTAAACGGTGTAGCGGCCAATAAATTCCAAATACCAAAATTACGTTTTTTGGCCATCACAGCTTTTGTGCAAAATGCAATAACAGGTGATAAAAGTGTAGCATCTGCGCAAAAATGGTGGCATTAAAAATGTCAGCTGGAGACAAAAAAATAAGCCATCACTGAGTCCCAGATCACAAAAAATGAGAATGCTGTGGGTTGCGGAAAATGGCACTAAATCTACACCACTTTTGTTGGACAAACTTCTGAATTTTTTTTAACCTCTTAGATAAAAGTAAACCTATAGATGTTTTGTGTCTACAAACTCATACCAACCTGAGGCATCATAACGACACATCAATTTAACCATATAGTCAACACGATGAATAAAATATCCCACAAACAATCATGCAGTCACACAATTTTTGCAATTTTTCCACACTTGGAATTTTTTTGCCATTTTCCAGTACACGTATATGGTAAAACTTATGATTTCATTTAAAATTACAACTTGTCCTGCAAAAAAATAGCCCTTATATGGCAAGATTGATGGAAAAATAAAAAAGTTACAGCTCTTGGAAGAAGGGGAGCAAAAAGAAAAAAAAAAAAGGAAACGGAAAATCGCCCGGGGGTGAAGGGGTTAAGGTTCATTTCTATCATGCAGTGATCTAACAGGTAGTTTAAGGCGGGCTTTGCACGTTGCGACATCACAAGCCGATGCTGCGATGTCGCACGCGATAGTCCCCGCCCCCGTACGATATCTTGTGATAGCTGGCGTAGCAAACATTATCGCTACGCCAGCTTCACATGCACTCACCTGCCCTGCGACCAACGCTCTGGCCGGCAACCCGCCTCCTTATTAAGGGGGCGGTTCGTGCGGCGTCATAGTGACGTCACACGGCAGGCGGCCAATAGCGGCAGAGGGGCGAAGATGAGCAGGATGTAAACATCCCGCCCACCTCCTTCCTTCCGCATAGCCGGCGTGAGCCGCAGGAGGCAGGTAGCAGATGTTCCTCGCTCCTGCGGCTTCACACACAGCGATGTGTGCTGCCGCAGGAACGAGGAACTACATCGTACCTGTTGCGGCACCGGCATTAAGAAAATGTCGGAGCCTGCACCGATGATACGATAACGACGCTTTTGCGCTCGTTCATCGTATCATCTAGGATTTACACACAACGATGTCGAAAGTGACGCTGGATGTGCGTCATTTTTGATTTGACCCCACCGACATCGCACGTGCGATGTTACAACGTGCAAAGCCGCCCTTAAGCTGAGCTGCAGCCTCTTCCTACTGCTTATTAGTATCCACTCCTCACTCCTCCCTTCCCACCTGTTTGTCTTACCTTCCTCGTGTTGTCTTACTGCAGTGGTGAGACTATCATCTCACTGGCCTTCACTGGCTAGGGTGAATTCAGGGCCAGTGTCGGCCTAGGCATGTGACAGTGTAAGGGTGAAGGACCTGTCCAGGGACATTAGGGAGTGCAGAATCAGCCTCAGGTGAGTTTTAGGAGGTGACCCCACTCCCCTCTCCTTAGCGCCAGGACCTTCCATTGTATTGCTACCCTGGTATTCCTTCTGTGTTGCGCCACTCACCAGGGGTCCTCTCATGCCTCGCGTGACATTTGCAGTCTCGACCAGCTGTGCTCTTGTTAGTAATCAGACTTGAAGAAATTAATTTCTGCTAGCCTGTGGATTACTGCTTGAGTCACATGTTGCAGAAGACCTACCACAATTGCCCCTGCCCTTTTTTTAGATGGTGGAACCTGGTCTCCCATGCCAATGATATCTTTATGTGACCCTGATCCTTGTGCTTTGATATCTAGTTGCTGGTGAACCTCTGTCTGCTGTTTGGTGTGTTGTGGAAATACTCTTGCTGTGTGATTATTTCCTCCCTTCCTTTAGTTACCTCCTGATCACATATTGTCTATACCTTTGTGAGTGATTGCTGTCAGTTTGAGTTTTGTTTATTCTCCCTTCCGTTTATGCAGTCACTCCTGTCCCGGCCCTCTCCTGGTTGGAGGGAGAGAGCCACTAGGCCAGGATTATTCAGAAGCTAGGGCAAGGAAGGCGCCCAAACATTGTCATCTTCAGATGTATCTTTGGGATCAGGGTCAGTTAGTGTTCCCCTAGTCTGAGGGTCAGTTTAGGTTTTGCTGTTCCTAGTGATCCCATCATACCCTGTGACAATTATATATATATATAATTATATATATATATATATATATATATATATATATTTTTTTTTTTTTTTTTTTTTCTAGTAAAGGTGTAAAGCCAAATAGGCCAGAGTACAATAAACTAAAGTTAGTGGCCAGGTATATTTTATGTTTAGGGTAACATACATTCTGTCTAACATGAATGTATCATGGCTGAGCACCTGATGCCTATTCATTTGTGTCACGCAAAAATGCTTAACTCCTTCACAACATCTGCCGTACAAGTCAAAAGTGGATGTATGGAGCGGGCCCCATACTCGGTAGGTAATGGCTGTGTATTATAGCCAAGACCTGTCGCTAACAAACACTGGTGGAACTGTGCGATTGTTAACCTGTTAAATTCCGCTGTCAAACATGGGCCAGCATTGGGAAGCAACATTTTAAGCTCCCATCGGCACACCCGTGACATGATTGTGGGTTGCTGATGGATTGCTATGACATCAGGGGGTCTTCTGAAGACCTCCATGCTTGTCATTGCAATGCTCCTTTGAAACCCTGCCTGCGGCTGGGCTTCAAAAGAGTCATTTCTGTATATAGCACAAATGATCAGACAATGGCAGTGTATAGTCTTCAAAGGGGGCTATTAAATACAGTAAAAAGTTTTTAAAATGTAGGTTTTAAATAATATGAAAACAAAAGTTCAAATCAACCCACTAAAAATAAACATAATAAAAAAGTAAAAAAAAACACATAAATGTGGTATCAATGCATTCATAAAAGTCTGATGTATCAAAATATAAAAATAATGACCTGATCAGTAAATACTGTAAAAGAACGCCAAAATTACATTTTTTATCGCTGTAATTCCACAAAAAATGCTGCAATGATCGACAATTATCCTCTTCACAATCAATGACGTCCCGCAAAAAACAAGGCATCGTAGTCTATGTGGTCGGAAAAGTAAAAGAAGTTCTGGCTCTGAGAAGAGGGAGAAACGAAAATGCAAAAATGACAATTGGCATATGAGCAAAGGGGTTAAATGTGGTCCATATATATATATATATATATATATATATATATATATATATATATATATATATATATATATATATATATATATATATAACAAGCTGAAGAAGGATCCAGCAAGGCAGAATGACTCCAAAGGGCAACAAAAGGTTGTTTTTTTTTTCTCTGATTTTATCTAAGAATAAAAAATTCCAGAGCTCTTGACAAGTTGTTAAGTGCAAGGTATATGCAGTATGGACTACGCGGGTCTGTGCAGTAAGGAGAACAAGGACGCCGGGGCTTGAGCTCAGACAGGTGAGCTGGTCTACAACCATTATTTCAAAATATATATATATATATATATATATATATATAAAAATAACACACTTATTTTTATTTTAGTTTTTTTATTCATTTTCATTTATCACATTATACAAAGTTCCAATTCCCTCAGAAGAGTGATCAAAAAGTAATAGCACATTTGATCGCTGTTTCCAATTATCCCTATACAATGACCCCTTATATGCCATTTCTGCACAGGGAATCTCAGTGATCAAACACAGCATGGAAATTAATTGGCTGCGACCACATGGACTTTGTCATTTGCCTATTGATTTGCTCATGTGACGTGGGTGGCAAGGGGTTAACAGCAGATCTGAAATTACTCAAAATCCAGTAAAGCAAAAATGTTTCCAGTCTAAACAGAGAAGACACATACATGTGTGATGGAATTTCCTGTAGTCAATAAAAATAGAAATAAAGAGACAAAATGCTTCTTGTTGTCTCCCACATTCAGTGAGAAGGGGCATTGTACATATATTACATAGAACCTTTAAAATAACACCAGGGATGAACAAGGCAGTCATCTACCAGGGCTAAATAAAAGATCAGGCCGGCACATGATCGAAGTGATGCTTTTTTGAGGGAGAGAGCTGAAATCCCAATAAAGCAGCCAATGAACTAAGTCAATCTTCGTGAAATATTATTAGACAAGGACTGCGACCACAGTTTACGGATTTACTAAATTATAATTGAAGAGACAAATAATTGTAAATCATGCCTTCCTCCAATTGGATAGATTTTTGATTGATGGAGGCATGAAACAATGAACTAAACTCTTCTTCACCCCACAGCTGCTCCTCACTTGGACAGGCAGATGCTGGTAATAAGCATCTGCCCATGATCTTTAATCAGTTCATATTTTACAATATGCGTGAATACAGTAGAGGGAAAGCTCAAACTAAGACCACGTTCACACATTCAGTATTTGGTCAGTATTTTACATCAATATTTTGTAAGACAAAACCAGGAGTGGTTAAATAATGCAGAACTGGTGCCGTGTTTCTATTATAGTTTTCCTCTGATTGTTCCACTCCTGGTTTTGGCTACAAATACTGAGGTAAAAAACTGACAAACAACTGAACATGTGAACATGGCAAAGTGCAGATGGAGCCAAAATATTATAACACTTGCCCCATATGTTCTGTATTAAATTCTAGCATTTTATTGGCAACACGCCTGTTACTAATGCATCACAGCCTGATGTGGTCTCGGGCATCTTGGGATCATAAGGTCACAGCGCATTGTGGATTGCAGCTCCGCCGCAGTGTCCGCTCGTAATTTACCCTGAGTTGGAGCATATTTAATTCCATTCAAAGGGGTTAAGGGACATTTCTATCCTGCATTATTAGAACAGGTAGCTGTAACCTCAGCTGCAGCCACTCCCTTCTGCTATAAATATCTGCTCCTCACTCCTCCCTATAGCTCATTCCTATGCTGACCATGTTGAAGCAGCTCATCGCTGCATAACTGTGTTGTCATTACTATTGCAGCTGCAAAGTTTCCTATGGAGGAAATTAAGGAATGGTTTTTGTTGTATTCCCACACATTTGTCTTACTTTCCAGGTGTTGCCTTATTGTAGTAGCAAGACTAGCATCTCACACACACACGTGATCGACGTACGGGGCAAGGACCCATCTATGGCAGTTGGGGATTGCAGGGACTAGTCTCAGCTGAATGTTAGAAGGTGTCCACACTTGCCTCTCCTTAGCACCAGTGCCTACCTCCGTATCGTTTCCCTGGTGTACCCTTTATGTTGCATTGCTCACCGGGGTCCCCCCTCCCCCAACATGACATTAACCTGGTGCTCCCACCATGCTGCGTTGCTCTCTGGGAGTCCTTTTGTTCCTGGCATGAAACCTGTAGTAACACCGTGATAACACCTCTCTGGGATCCATTATTATCCAGTATTATGATTGCCATGAGAAAGTCCATTCTCCTCAATGAGTACATGATGGAAACAGTCATTAGGATTGAGCTATAGGGGTAAATATTTTTGCTCCAATTCATTTAAACTAGCATTTTGTATGCCAGCCTCAATGATGGGCGTGCAGAAATAAGAGGAGCATGGCACTTAATGAATTTGGTGCACTTTAATCAGTGGCTTGCGCCTCCATACACCATTACTACAATCAGAGACTTGAATAAAATCTCTGATATAAGAAACATCACAACTTTTGAACAATTAGATGGGCTAAAATAGCCATAACCCATCACATCATGACTCGTCCCCTGTTGTCCATTTTGGCGGAGCTGTCTGAAACTGTGGTGAAAATTCCAAAATTCACTAAATGTTTGCTCAATTTTGTGTTGTACAAAAGTTTTGTAACTTTTAACGTGTTTTACACCAATTTTCTGGCATAAACGCTTTGATGACTTAAAGCCTTAATTTTAAATGTGGATGCAAATGTCACTTACAAAATAAGAGAATTGTGCTATATAATAGCTCAGTGTAACCACTCACCCCAATCTTTTGAAGAATGAAGGTTATATGACATACACCCTACTATGTATATTGTTCCAGTAGTCAGGAGATCAAAATACTAATCATGAGCTTTACACAAAGTGACATATTCACCTATAAAATTTTTACAAAATTTCTATATATTAATTTTAGTAAACATATGATACCCCTTAGTAAATGTCAGAAGTGTTACTAGTAGATGAGGCATCTTACCAGGGACCATACATAATTTGGAACTCGGAAAGACAACCTCTATTGACCCAAATAACTTTATCACACCGTATAATGGTATTCACAAGTTGTCAGCAATCCAACAGAAAGCAACTGTTTTACGAGCAAGAAATATCATTGCTAAGACAAAAAAATGGGATGTTGGCATTGTTCTTCATTTCACGCTCCTAATAGGGCTACTTTACGGTCACATAAGGAAATTACTATGGTAGCAGGACAAATGTGAAAAAAATATGTTTACACAAAAGATGATATGTATGGACAAGCCTAAATTAAATGCCAAAAATCTGCTATGGATGAATGAAAACAATGACATTCTGTAATCTTTTTGTCCATCTTGTGTACCTGATCTAAATCACTAAGTGTAAAATTGGTTCCTATTTTACCTTCACAACAATCAACAAATTACTACAAGCCTGTGAAGATAAATACATTAGGACTTAACTTTTATTAATATTGCTAAAACAATGTCACTACTTGCTGTATACCTTTGCGTCGCATATGGTGGAAGCACTAAGAAGAATCAAAGGAAGAATGCCAGGGAAACACGATAGTGTCATCTCTGCTTCCATCACAAAACAGGATAGTCCCGAACTACAAACCAGAGTAACATTTTCTATGGAGTCATTATTCTAACTATTGGCCACTTATTATTACTGCTTGATAATTATTTGGAAGGATCGATCTCTTATATAGCAAATTCTTTCAGAATTGATGTGATTTGCCAATGTTTGTTGCAATAATGTGTGAATATTACATGTAAATGTATCATAAATTTATACGATCTAATAAATTAACAAGTTAGCTACTCCAGCTACTCAACATTAAGGTTAGCTACGTCCTGTATTCCTCTATAATCTTTTCTATATTGAAAATTTACTGCTAAGATACATTTCAAACCAGAAGTTTACATACACTAAAAAGACACATCTGCATGTTTTTATCACTATGTGACATGAAATCAGAATAAACCTTTCCTGTTTTAGGTCAATTACTAACCAAAATTATTTATATTTGCTAAATGCCAGAATATTAAGAGAGAGCGAGAAAATCTTTTAAGGCATTTTTACTACTTCCTGCTAAGTCAAAAGTTTACATAGATTTCATTAGAATTTGGTACCATTGCCCTTACACTGTATGACTTGGGTGAAATGTTTTGGATATCCTTCCACAAGCTTCTCACAATAGTTTGAAGGAATTTGGACCCATTCCTCCTGGCAGAACTGGTGTAACTGAGCCATGTTTCTAGGTCACTTTGCTCGCACCTGCCTTTTCAGTTTTGCCCATACATTTTCAATAGGATTGAGATCAGGGTTTTCTGATGGCCACTCCAAAACATTGAGTTTGTTATCCTTAAGCCACTTTGTAACCAGTTTGGCAGTGTGCTCCGGGCCATTGTCCATTTGGAAGACCCATTTCTGCACAAGCTTTAAGTTCCTAGCTGATGTCTTGAGATGTTGTTTCAGTATTACCACATAATCTTATTTCCTCATGATGCCATGTTTTGTGAAGTCCACCAGTCCCTCCTGCAGCAAAACAACCCCACAACATGATGCTACCCGCCCCTTAATTCACAGTTGAGATGGTGTTCTTAGGCTTCAAAGCTTCTCCCTTTGTCCTCCAAACGTAACGATGGTCATTATGGCCAAACTGTTCAATTTTAGTTTTGTCAGACCACAGTACGTCTCCAAAAATTAAGGTTTTTGTTCCTGTGTACATTGCAAACAATCTGCTTTTTTATGTTTCCTTTGGAGTAATGGCTTCTTCCTGGTAGTGACCTTTCAGCCTATGTTGATACAATACTTGTTTCACTGTGGATAATGATGCAATCTTACCAGCTTCCACCAGCATCTTCACAGGGTCTTTTTCTTTTGTTCTTGGGTTGATATGCCCACAGCACATTCATCTCTGGTACACAGAATCTGTTTCCTTCCTGAGCGGTATGATGTCTGGACATTCCCATCTTGTTTCTACTTGCATATGTTTGTACAGATGAACAAGGCACCTTGAGGTATTTGGAAATGGCAGCCAAGGATGAACTAGACTTGTGAAAGTCCACAATCTTGGCTGATTTCTTTTAACTTTCCCATGATGCTACAGAAAGAAGCAGTGTGTTTCAGGTGTGAATTAAAATACATCCACAGATATGTCTCTAATTAACTCAAATGTTGCCAATAAACCTATCAAGCTTCCAAAGACATGACATCATCATATGGTCTGTCCCATCACAACCGTCCGATTTTGCGCTTTCATTTTTTTTTCCGCCATTCTTCTTCCAAGAGATGTAACTTTTTTATTTTTCTGTTGATATGGTCATGTGAGGGCTCGATTTTTGCGGACCGAGCTGTACTTTTAAATGAAACCATGAGCTTTACCATATAGTGTAGTAAAAAAGGCAAAAAAATCCCAGATGCTAAAAAATTGCAAAGTGTGATTGCCCGATTGTTTTTGAGATATTTTATTCACTGTGTTCCCTGTATGGTAAAAATGATATGTCAGTATGATGCCTGAGGTTGGTGCGAGTTCGTAGACACCAAACATGTATGGATTTACTTTTATCTAAGGGGTTAAAAAAATCTGGAGTTTGTCCAAAAAAGTTGCATGTGTTTTGCGCCATTTTCCGCGACCTGTAGCGTTCTCATTTTTTTGATCTATGGCTCAATTATGGCTTATTTTTTTGCATCTTGAGCTGACGTTTTCAACGGTACTATTTTTCCGCAGATGCTACTTTTTGATCGCCTGTTATTGCCTTTAGCGAACAATTTGTGGTGACCAAAAAAACCCGTAGTTTTGGTATTTGGATGCTTTTTTTGCCAGTACGCCGTTTACAATCAGATTAATTGATTTTATAATTTGATAGACCGGGCATGAACTCAACGATACCAAGTGTGTCTATATTTTTTTAACCCTTTAATTTTCAATGGGGCGAAAGGGAGGTGATTTGAACTTTTAGGGGTTTTTTTAAAAAAAATGTAAACTTTTTTTTAATTTACTAGGTCCTCTAGGGGACTATAATTATTAGCAGTCTGATCACTCATTCATTTCTCCCAATCAGAGCAGCACCGCTCAGACCAGGAAAAATGATCATCTCTTGGAACAAGCAGCACGCGGCTGTTTCTTACAGGACCTGGGTCATGTGAGCACAGGAGTCATCACATGACCCTGTGCTACCATGCCAACCACCGGATCCACGTGATCACGTCACGTGACTTCCGGTATCGCCCTGTGAGGAAAGTTATAGCTCGATCGCTATTATAATGGCGCTGTCACATATTGGACAGCTCTGTTTAAGGGTTCAAAAGGCACGGACGGATAGCGATTCCACTCGTGCCAAGCAGGCACACATTTCAACTGTATAAATCAGCTGAGATATGTGCTGATCGCCGCAGGCTGCTTATAGTAGCCCACGGAAATTAACACTTTGACCACTAGGACGTAATATTACTGCTCGCGGTCGTTAAGGGGTTAAAGGCATAGTGCTCTTTGTGTATGTAAACTTTTGACTTTGCAGAAAGTAATAAAAACATTCTCTCTCATTATTCTGGCATTTGACAAATATATATAATTTTGCTAATCGTAATTGACCTAAAATGGGAACATTTTATTACGATTTCATGTAACTTAGTGAGGAAAACATGCAGATGTGTCTTTTTAGATAGTATAAGTAAACTTCTGGTTTCAACTGTAGCTTAAAATAGTCTCAATAAATTTATAACTACATGTACAAAGATGAAGGAAGACAATAAAGCTGTTTGATAAAGGTTTGCCAATTTTAAATTCGGTACGAGTCTATAAAATAGAATTTCATTAGTAAATATTTAAAAGCAAGATAAAAATAATGAAAAAGAGTGCAATAAGCACACCAGGACAGCACGGCAAGGGACAAAATAGCGTGGTATCTCAAATTTTACAAAATTATGCAAAAAATTTCAATTATAATATATTTTTTGCATAATTTTGTAAAATTTGAGATACTACGCTATTTTGTCCCTTGCCGTGCTGTCCTGTTGTGCTTATTGCACTCTTTTACGTTATTTTTTATCTTGCTTTTAAATATTTACTAATAAAATTCTATTTTATAGATTCTATTTTTGTATTGGCTATTTTTTATTTGTAGGGGTATATGATATATATTTATAGCCTTTCCATGATTATTGGGAGGGGGATGTGATGGTGTATTGATGACATCGGACACTCTATTGTGCCCCCATGTGCGACATAATTTGGTAACTAAATTCGGTACGAGCCTGAGCTTGCTCGTTTGGGCTCGGCAAACCCGAGCTCCTCCCCCAAGAGTCGGTAATGTTTTTGTTTGTTTTCTGCTCCAGAACGCTGGTCGTGTTTACAAAAATGCTTTTTAATAGCATTTTTTGCTTTTGGATAGGACTGCGGTGCTGTTTGATATGGGGGAAGTGTAAAATCAGTAGAGGAGGCGAAGACTCGACCGGGAAAAGGCTTTTGGTGCTCGGTACCATGTTTTGATTTTTTTTATAACTTTATTTGTGGATATTGCTGTAGCCAATTATGGTGCAGCAAACATGCACAAGGTTCAGACAGAAAGGCTTCTGTGATTGGCTGCCTAAGTCACATGTCCGTGTGCATATAAATTGCGGACATGTTGCCTCAGTGCCATTTTGTGAATGTGAAACAATAGGCAGGTTGCTGCTGCTTAGGCTGCTAGACCGCCAGCTTAGCTAGAGGAAATATTCTACTTAGTTCAAACAGATATGAGAGCGATATTTTACAATAAGGACGTGCATTGTAGGCGAGATTAGCTACGGGTTTGTTTCTGCGTACTTCACATACAGTGCCTACAAGTAGTATTCAACCCCCTGCAGATTTAGCAGGTTTACACATTCGGAATTAACTTGGCATTGTGACATTTGGACTGTAAAACAGACTGGAAGTGTGAAATGCACTGCAGCAAAAAAGAATGTTATTTCTTTTTTTATTTTTATTTTTTTAAATTGTGAAAAGTTTATTCAAAGGGTCATTTATTATTCAACCCCTCAAACCACAAGAATTCTGTTTGGTTCCCCTAAACTATTAAGAAGTATTTCAGGCACAAAGAACAATGAGCTTCACATGTTTGGATTAATTATCTCTTTTTCCAGCCTTTTCTGACTAATTAAGACCCTCCCCAAACTTGTGAACAGCCCTCATACTTGGTCAACATGGGAAAGACAAAGGAGCATTCCAAGGCCATCAGAGACAAGATCGTCGCGGGTCACAAGGCTGGCAAGGGGTAGAAAACCCTATCCAAGGAGTTGGGCCTACCTGTCTCCACTGTTGGGAGCATCATCCGGAAGTGGAAGGCTTATGGAACTACTGTTAGCCTTCCACAGCCTGGACAGCCTTTGAAAGTTTCCACCCGTGCCGAGGCCAGGCTTGTCCGAAGAGTCAAGGCTAACCCAAAGACAACAAGGAAGGAGCTCCGGGAAGATCTCATGGCAGTGGGGACATTGGTTTCAGTCAATACCATAAGTAACGTACTCCACTGCAATGGCCTCCGTTCCAGACGAGCCCGTAAGGTACCTTTACTTTCAAAGCGTCATGTCAAGGCTCGTCTGCAGTTTGCTCATGATCACTTGGAGGACTCTAAGACAGACTGGTTCAAGGTTCTTTGGTCTGATGAGACCAAGATCGAGATCTTTGGTGCCAACCACACACGTGACGTTTGGAGACTGGATGGCACTGCATACGACCCCAAGAATACCATCCCTACAGTCAAGCATGGTGGTGGCAGCATCATGCTGTGGGGCTGTTTCTCAGCCAAGGGGCCTGGCCATCTGGTCCGCATCCATGGGAAGATGGATAGCACGGTCTACCTGGAGATTTTGGCCAAGAACCTCCGCTCCTCCACCAAGGATCTTAAGATGGGTCGTCATTTCATCTTCCAACAAGACAATGACCCAAAGCACACAGCCAAGAAAACCAAGGCCTGGTTCAAGAGGGAAAAAATCAAGGTGTTGCAGTGGCCTCGTCAGTCTCCTGACCTTAACCCAATTAAGAACTTGTGGAAGGAGCTCAAGATTAAAGTCCACACGAGACACCCAAAGAACCTAGATAACTTGGAGAAGATCCGCATGGAGGAGTGGGCCAAGATAACTCTAGCGACCTGTGCCGGCCTGATCAGGTCTTATAAAAGATGATTATTAGCTGTAATTGCAAACAAGGGTTATTCCACAAAATATTAAACCTAGGGGTTGAATAATAATTGACCCACACTTTTATGTTGAAAATTTATTAAAATTTAAGTGAGCAACATAACTTGTTGGTTTGTAAGATTTATGCATCTGTTAATAAATCCTGCTCTTGTTTGAAGTTTGCAGGCTCTAACTTATTTGCATCTTATCAAACCTGCTAAATCTGCAGGGGGTTGTATAGTACTTGTAGGCACTGTAGATAGGAGAGCAATAGTTACAATGGTGACGTGCATTGTAGTTGAGCTTAGCTATGGGTTTAATGCTGCATAGTTCACATAGATAGGAGAAGGATAGTGTACAATAGTGATGTGCACTGATAAGGTGTGTGTGTGCCACATATCAGCACATTTCATGATTGAAATAGGGATTGGTACTTGTAATGCCTGTGAAAGAGTTGCCAGTGAAGCATGTAAATAAGTACTGCTACGTATTACTGGCTGCTGAACAGTATGCAAACACAGTCATAGGTATTGTTACTGGAAAGTGAGTGGCCTAAAACAATTCCTAGAGAAGCATCAAAAAAACTGGTTCTGGGCTATTTTATTTGCCTGCTGAAAATTACGCACACACATTTATAGGTATTGGTAGTTAGCTGTGCATGGCCAAAATAGTTGCTATGGAACTACAGTATCTAAAAAGTTGTTCTTGCCAATTTTAAATGGCTGGTCAAAATTCTGCAAACACAGTTACAGGTACTGTTACTTGAAAGTGCGTGGCCTAAAACAATTCCCGGGGAAGTACCTAAAAGTGGTTCTGGGCAATTTTAATTGCCTGCTGAAAATTATGAACACACATACACACACCTATGGTCAAAATTGTTGATACCCCTCGTTTAATGAAAGAAAAACTCACAATGGTCACAGAAATAACTTGAAGCTGACAAAAGTAATAATACATAAAAAAATCTATGAAAATGAATAAATGAAAGTCTGACTTTGCCTTCCAACTATGCTTCCACAGAATTTTTAAAAAAGTAAAACTCATGAAACAGGCCTGGACAGAAATGATGGTACCCCTGAACATAATATGACAAAAGGGGCACAATTAATAAAGGTGTGTCCACTAATTAGCATCACAGGTGTCTACAATGTTGTAATCAGTCAGTGGGCCTGTATATTTGGTTACAGATACTCACTGTGCTGTTTGGTGACATTGTGTGTACCACACTCAACATGGCCCAGAGGAAGCAAAGGAACTTGTTGTCTCAGGAGATTAGAAAGAAAATTATAGACAAGCATGTTAAAGGTTATAAGACCATCTCCAAGCAGCTTGATGTTCCTGTGGCTACAGTTTCACATATTATTCAGAAATTTAAGATCCATGTGACTGGATGTGGCCACAGGATGAAAATTGATGACAAATCAAAGAGACTGATAATAGGAGTGGTAACAACAGAGCCCAGAAAAACTTCTAAAGAGATTAAAGGTGAACTTCAAGCTCAAGGAACATCAGTGTCAGATCGCACCATTCGTCGTTGTTTGAGCCAAAGTGGACTTCATGGGAGACGACCAAGGAGGACATCATTATTGAAAAAAAAATCCTAAAAAAGCTAGACTGGAATGTGCCAAAATACATGTTGACAAGCCACAAAGATTCTGGAAGAATGTCCCGTGGACAGATGAGACAAAAATGGAACTTATTGGCAAGGCACATCAGCTCTATGTTCACAGACAGAAAAATGAAGTATATCAAGAAAAGAACACTGTCCATACTGTGAAACATGGAGGAGGCTGTTATGTTCTGGGGTTGCTTTGCTGCATCTGGCACAGGGTGTCTTGAATCTGTGCAGGGTACAATGAAATCTCAAAACTATCGAGGGATTCTAGAGAGAAATGTGCTGCCCAGTGTCAGAAAGCTTGGTCTCAGTCACAGGTCATGGTCTTGTAACTGGATAATGACCCCAAACACAGCTAAAAACACCTAAGAATGGCTAGGAGGAAAACATTGGACTATTCTGAAGTGGTCTTCTATGGGGCCTGACCTAAATCCTATTGAGCATCTTTGGAAAGAGCTGAAACATGCCTTCTGGAAAAGGCAACCTTCAAACACGAGACAACTGAAGCAGTTTGCTCCTGGGACAAAATGGGCCAAAATACCTGTTGAGAGGTGCAAAAATCTCATTGATAGTTACAGGAATCATTTTAATGCAGTGATTGCCTCAAAAGGTTGTGCGGCAAAATATTAAATTAAGGGTACCATTATTTCTGTCCAGGCTTATTTCTGGAGTTTTATTTTTTTTTTAAATTCTGTGGAAGCATGGTTGAAAAGCAATGTCTGACTTTCATTTTCATAGATTTTTTATTTATTACTTTTGTCATATTTAAGTTATTTCTGTGACCATTGTGCATTTTTCTTTCATTAAAAGAGGGGTACCATGTGCATTTTTCTTTCATTAAAAGAGGGGTACCAGCAATTGTAAATGTGTGTGTGTGTGTGTGTGTGTGTGTGTATAGGCATTGGTACTAAGCTGCGTGTGGCGAAAAAAGTTGCTAGGAAATTATCTAAAAAGTTGTTCATGCCAATTTTATTTGGCTGGTCAAAACTCTGCAAACTTAGTTGTAGGTATTGTTACTTGAAAGTGTGTGGCCTAAAACAATTCCTAGGGAAGTATCTAAAAAGTGGTTCTGGGCAATTTTAAATGCCTGCTGTTAATTACGTACACACATTTATAGGTATTGGTAGTTAGCCGTGTGTGTCCGAAAAAGTTGCCAAGGAACTATCTAAAAAGTTGTTCTTGCCAATTTTAATTGCCTGGTCAAAATTCTGCTAGCATAGTTGCTTGTTAGTGCCTGGCCTAAATAAGGTGGTAAGGAAGTATCTAAAAAGTGTTTCTTTGCAACTTAAATCGCCAACTCAAAATTACGCAGTGAAATAAAGTCTAGGTATTGTAAGAGGTGCCTGCTGAAAATTTGCAATTGAACAAGCTAAAAAGGTCTTTTTGGCACTTTACTGTGTCCGCTCCAAATGACGCAGTGAACCACCTTTGTAGGTAGTGGTACTTTTTAGTGCCTTCACAATATTGCCAACTCAGGCAATAACTAAATAATTAATCTTTTGAGTCAGGTGTCTGACAGGTGTGGGCATAGGGTTGGAAACATCTGTTTTAAAGGGGAAGGGTATATTAGCAGGGTGTTGGAGGTGTACATGTGGGAAGTTCTCTTAGTGAAAGGTCTAGTGAGCAAATGCGAGCTCATCCTATCCCAAGAGAAATTAGAACTTCTCAACTTGATTTATTTGGTAGCTTCACATCGCTTCAACTTTGAAATGAGGCTGATAAACAGCAGCTGCTAGAGTGAATGGCAAGCACTACATCAAGTGGCCTCTCCTCCTCTTCAACATCAGAAACTTCATTCCCCAGAGTTGCCAGTCCAATTACATTTGTTTGTGCCTGCGTCACAAATCTTCAACCGGCAAACTGACTCTGGTGAACCACACGAGTGAGTCTGCAGAGTTGTTCACCCATTCTATCCCATGGGATCGCAGGTCCGCTCAAAAGATTCCCAGACTTTTGAGGAGGAAAGCATCTGCACCGCTGCCAAAAATCTTTGTGGGTTGGATCCTGGCTCAAACAAAGTAAAGTCCCAGCAGGATCTCGACCCTGACCTTAAGCCCTGGAGGTGATGATGATGAGACTCAGATACCTGAGTTGCCCACGTACTAGGCTATGATGTCAGGAAGAGGAGGAGGGGGACAACATACAGCATGACAACGAAGTTTCAGATCTTACTTGGTGTGCAACCAGAGGCAAGCAGCTAAATAGCTCAGCAGATGAGTAGGAGGAGGAAGCCGAGGATGTTATGGTGGCAATTCCTGCACAAACACATAGTGATGCAACCATGAGCGGCACTGCATCCTCAGCCACAACTCTAGCTGTTGCCAGCAGTGGTTGCGGGTCTGCAGTTTACAGGATTCTGAGACCAGGAGGCCTACACTGATCACTGTAGCAGGTCTATTTTTTTCTAATTTTAATGCCAGCCCACAGGCTTGTGTGTTGCATGGACCGCCTTTCCGAGCTCTTTTAAAGCCCTATGGGTAGGGGGGCAATTGATGCTATTGTACTGCTGTGCCCCTGGAAGGATTTTTAATGTCCAGACTCCAAAATGGGTGTGAAAATTGTGTCTTGTGGTTAGCTCCAAGATTCTGTGACCAAGAGGCCTACACCGGTCATTGTAGCATGTCTTCCTTTTCCTAACTCTAATGCCGGCCCACAGGCCTGTGTTGAATGGACCATACCGCCCTGCTCTTTTAAAGCCCTATGAGGAGGGGGCAATTGATGTTACTTTACTGCTGTGTCCCTGCAACGATTTTTCATGTCCAGACTCCAAAATGGGTGTGAAACTTACTGTAAGACTTGTTGGTAGTGCCAGGATTGTGTGACCAAGAGGCCTACACCGGTCACTGTAGCATGTTTTCCTTTTTCTAATTCTAATGCCAGCTCATAGGCTTGTGTATTGCATAGACCATACCTCCAGACTCCAAAATGGGTGTGAAAATTATGTCTTGTGGTTAGATCCAAGATTCTGTGACCAAGAGGCCTACACCGGTCATTGTAGCATGTCTTCCTTTTTCTAACTCTAATGCCGGCCCATAGGCCTGTGTTGAATGGCCCGTACCGCCCTGCTCTTTTAAAGCCCTATGAGGAGGGGGCAATTTATGGTACTGTACAGCTGTCTGCCTGAAAGGATTTACAATGTCAAGACTCCAAAATGGGTGCGAAATTTGCTGTACGTCTTGTGGGTAGTGCGAGGAATCTGTGACCAAGAAGCCTACACCAGTCACTGTAGCATATCTTCCTTTTTCAATTTCTAATGCCAGACCACAGCCCTGTGTGTTGCATGGACCATCTTTCCCTACTGTTTTAATGCCCTATGAGGAGGGGGTAATTGATGCTATGGTACTGTTGTGTCCCTGGAAGGATTTGTAATGTCCAGACTCCAAAATGGGTGTGAAACTTACAGTGGGTACGGAAAAGTATTCAAACCCCTTTAAATGTTTCACTCTTTGTTTCATTGTAGCCATTTGGTTAATTCAAAAAAGTTATTTTTTTTCTCATTAATGTACACTGTGCACCCCATCTTGACAAAAAAAACAGAAATATAGAAATTTTTGCAAATTTATGAAACAATAAAAACTGAAATATCACATGGTCATAAGTATTCAGACCCTTTGCTTAGACACTCATATTTAAGTCACATGTCCATTTCCTTGTGATCCTTCTTGAGGTGGTTCTACTCTTTCATTGGAATCCAGCAGTGTGTAAACTGATAACACTTGATTTGGAAAAGCACACACCTGTCTATATAAGACCCCACAGCTCACAGTGCATGTCAGACCAAATGAGAATTATGAGGTCAAAGGAACTGCCCAAGGAGCTCAAAGACAGAATTGTGGCAAGGCGGCACAGATCTGGCCAAGGTTACAAAAGAATTTCTACAGTACTCAAGATTCCTAAGAGCACAGGGTCCTCCATAATCCTTAAATGGAAGAGTTTTGGACCACCAGAACTCTTCCTAGACCTGGCCGCCCAGCCAAACTGAGCAATTGTGGGAGAAAAGCCTTGGTGAGAGAGGTTTTAAAATTAAAATGCCGGCCCACAGCCTGTGTGTTGCATGGACTGTATTTCCCTGCTGTTTTAATGCCCTATGAGGAGGGGGAAATTGATGGTACTGTACTGCTGTCTGCCTAAAAGGATTTTTAAGACTTCTATTTTTATATGTTTTGTGAACAATACAAATATTAACAAACTGGAAAAATATAAAACCATCTTTAAAAATGCTCTGTCAAAGTTTTTATTTTTAACACTGTTGACATAAATTTCCTTCAAAACAATAATGGTATCTCCAAACCTAAAATAATGTGGTACAAACCTATTGGTATGTTGTTTTAAAAAGTATAATAGTAACAGCCAGATGGACCACACATGGTTAATGGATAAAACATGCCAGCAGGACCATTACCAAAAGAAACAGGAGCCTGGAAAGTAAGTGCCATGGGATATGAAGGCCAAACAGGGGCTGCTGCTGGTTTGGAGGCAGAGCCTAAAAATTATTGTTGTTTTCTTCAGCAATACCCTGCAGGTTGACAGAAACACAGATTATTCATCAGCTGCGGCATACCCACTTCTCCCACCACAGTGATCTGCTGCCCCATAGGTGACAGCCCTTATCCTCCCTTTCCATATCTAGTATAGAAGTGAATATGTAGTTGCTCCTCTCTCGGGACTTTGGTGACTGAGTTTTATAAATAAGGAAGGAATGACCTCGCATCACCTCCCATAGGTGCTCAGGAGAAATAGGACAGTCAATCAAAGGTTAACTCCGGCACACTATTATTTCCCAAAAACCAGATAGGAGACAGTCATTGGATGTAAAAAATCCTTTTTCTTTTATTTTGTTAGTGCAAAACGTGAAAAAAACGGTGCTATACAATTGTCCGCCAGGTGTCGACGTTTCGGCTAGCAAGCCTTCATCAGGTCGGACAGACTTGACCTACACTGGAGTTACCAGCCTGGAAAATATGTAGGATAGCTGTAAGGATGTAAAGACCTCCGTGCGGGGGCAGCTTCGTAGTAATGTATGTCTCTTGTTGGAGCGTCCAGATGTTCAGAAAATATGGTGGTCACAAATATGTCAATGACAGGATAATTCCTATTGGCTTGGTAATATCATCAGCTGTAAGATATGCGGAATACTGTACTCAGGACTGTTAAGAATAGTTCCTACAGAATGGATCCGCGTCCAAGACTCGTCAGAGTCAGGGGGTAGTTATCAGGCTAATGGCTTCAGTGGTGTAGCCCGGGAGAGAGTCCGTAGAATTAGGAGACCATTGCCCTTATAGGAAAATCATGCAGAGTGGAGCTCCTATAGTATGGAGGCAGAGTCCAGAGCTCACGCTTGCAGTCAGGGTGTAATGCCTGATTGCCACTTTTAGCTAATGACCTTGAAGGAATGGCCTGGAGGAAAGTCCGTGGGCATGGAGGGAGTCAAGGTAACTGGCATGAGCCTGTGGTGCCGCAGAGGTAGATCGCTCATGCCAGTTACCTTGATTCCGCATATCTTACAGCTGATGATATTACCAAGCCAATAGGAATTATCCTGTCATTGACATATTTGTGACCACCATATTTTCTGAACATCTGGACGCTCCAACAAGAGACATACATTACTACGAAGCTGCCCCCGCACGGAGGTCTTTACATCCTTACAGCTATCCTACATATTTTCCAGGCTGGTAACTCCAGTGTAGGTCAAGTCTGTCCGACCTGATGAAGGCTTGCTAGCCGAAACGTCGACACCTGGCGGACAATTGTATAGCACCGTTTTTTTCACGTTTTGCACTAACAAAATAAAAGAAAAAGGATTTTTTGATTGAGTTTTATAAATGGCTGGCTCCACAAAACCAGGAGCTAGGGAAGACCATGTGCAATTAGAGTACAAACCTAGTGGCGGCAGTACGGCTGGGCGACACTACGTCTGGGTGATATCATATATGCATTGCATGGATTAACCTGGTTGTACTGCAATTTTTATGACAGTATTATGTCATGGTTGCGCTGCTGCAGAAGGCACGGTCGTTGTGTGCTCACTTTTTCTAATTAAAATGCCGGCCCACAGGTCTGTGTGTTGCATGCACTATACCTCCCTGCTCTTTTAAATCCCTATGGGGAGGGGCACAATTGATGCTATTTTACCAGAGTCCCTGGAAGGATTTGTAATGTCGAGACTCCAAAATAGGTGTGAAACTTATGTATTGTGGGTAGTGCCAGGCGCTTGGGAGGAACAGGCCTACACCGGTCACTGTAGCATGTCTTAATATTTAAAATTAAAATGCTGGCCCACAGCCTGTGTGTTGCATGGAACGTGCCACCCTGATGTTTTACAATTGATGGTACTGTACAGCTGTCTGTCTGAAAGGATTTACAATGTCGAGACCAAAATGGGTGTGAAATTTATATCTCGTGGGTAGTGCCAGGATTCTGTGATCCCTGGGAGGATTTTTAATGTTGAGATTACTGCATAGGTCTCTAAGTTGTGTTTTGTCTGTACTGGCAGGAGTGTGGGAGCACCAGCCCTACACCTGTCTCTCATCCACCTCAATATTTCTTCTACCAGTAGCCTAGGAAGCTAATGACTCTGCCAAAACAGTAGTGGTAGACTGTAAAATGTATTTTTGCTGTTTTGGAAGCTTTTTGACCCCCCTAAAGATGTTTTCTGTGCCTTACGTTTAGCCTCCCATTGAATCCAATAGGGTTCAGAAAAGTTTAATAAAGGTTCGAAGTTCGGTTCGATAAAGGGTCGACAAACGTACCCTTTGTTCGGTTCAGTGAACCAAACCATGCGGGGTTTGCTCATCTCTATAGTGTTTTGCGCACCAAGCTTGATAATAGCGTTTGCTAAGTAAGATACCAATTAATTAAAGCTGGGGATACACAATTCTCTGAAAAGTTGAGTGACAAAAAAATGTATGCTATTTATCTGCGACTTGGTTTTTGTACGAGACTATTTTAGAGCTTGGATTTTGCTGTAAATAAAATAGCCAAGTGGCAGACAAGTCGCTCATCACATGTTATGTGCAATGAAGTCTATGGCAAGTGTGTCCACATGTGACCAGTCATAATGTCTAACATATTTGGAAACACTTGTGGCTCTATGTCATAGTATGTTACAGGCAGCAACGAAACATGACAGGGAATCATTTCATCCAGTTTTGCAATGTGTTGCCATGATTTCATTGTCGTGCAAACCTAAGCAACGTGAAAAGTTTGGTGCATTGTTTTAGTGCCATGTACCAGATGGAAATATTTCTGCTATAATTAACTTAATTTATTTTGCAAAATGTATGCATTTCACAAAAATGTTGTGATATTTTTCCACAAACTGTTTGTGTATTTCTGCCGAATATTGTATATAGTTTATATTTATCAAACTACATAAAATTATAGGGATAGCCCTCTACTAGGACAACCTCTTCTGATTCCACGTTTTCCCCAAGGTAAAATAATGAAGCCTATACTCACCTCCTGTACTGGCGCCATTCCAGTGGTGTCCAGGCTCGCGGGGCCGTGGGATTGTGAAGTCACACGAGCCCCGCATCCAATGAGCACAAGCTTCTGTCTCCCCACGCTGCGACCAAATGAACAATCAACAGGAAGTGAGCACTGCGGCTGCTCTCACTTCCTGCTGATTGTTCATTTGGTCCAAAGAAGGGGAGAAGGACGCTGGCGCTGATTTGATTTGGGGCTCACACTCAACATGGTGGCTCAGGGGTTAGCATTGCAATCTTGCAGCGCTGGGGTACTGGGTTCAATTCCCACAAAGGACAACATATGCAAGCAGTATGTATGTTCTCCCTGTGTTTGCGTGGGTTTCCTTCAGGTTCTCTTTTTTCCTTCTATACTACAAGGACATACTGATAGGGAATTTAGATTGTGAGCCCCAATGGGAAAGGGGGGGGGGGCAGTGATGATCACCTCTGTAAAACTCTGTGGAATAAATGTTGCTATATAAATGGAACATATTTTTGTGACAAGCTACAATGAACCTTTTATTTCATAGGACTGTGTTGGAATTTTGTCCAATTGTCTTTGAAGTAATTCAGCTACATTGGGGGGGTTTCAAACATTTTCTGCTTAAAAGGGATTGCTCATCTGATTAAATGGGTAACAGTTAAAAAGTACTTGGAAAAATAATTATTTTTGCAATTTACCTCTTCTTAAAATTCATCTCTCTTCTGAAATATAGAGGAAATTTTAATTCTAGTTTTCTCCTCATTGCCGGTCTCCCAGGTGGCTCATTCAGTAGGAAAGAAAAAGGTGCTTAAGAATGTTGTCCTTGAATAAAATGACTGTCCTGTATGTGTGCCATTGGTTAAGCCATTGCCTATGGGAATGCCTAATATCGCAAGTGGCTGCACCTTGTAAAATAATTTTATCTTGAATTTCTGCCTAACAACAAGGTACAGAATAACTGTGAAGATAAGGGGCATGATGGGAGGGACAACAGAATTTGGTGAGTACTGTAATTTATCAGGAAACCATGCCATTACGGTTTTCTTTATTATTTCAAAAGGACTCAATAAGATTATCTGGATGCATGTAATAAGACTGTACCTTTATTTAAACACAGGTACTACATGGTGCAGCAGATGCAAGGCAAGCAATCCTCTTGCAAAAGTCAAATCATTAACAATTAAGTTTTCTTTATGCATCACATTTCCAGATGGAAGCAGATTTGTAGTGCAAACAATTAAAAAAGCATATTAACCAGTATTTTACATCTGTTTGTACCCATGGTGAACGTATAAGTCCAGTGCACCTTCCAAACAGATTGCGCTGTCAATAGATCTCAGTCTTAATGGGTTTTAAAAGCAAATTTCCATGGCATCTGAAACCATACTAAATTGTCAGCACCAACAAAAGGACAGCCTTCTTATCCAAGAGTCTTCTCCACTGCACTGTATTTCTCAGGTGATTCGACATCCTACTGAAGGAATAACTTCTCACAATACAAACACACCAAGACTAGGAACTTTAAAAAAAAGGACTCCATGTCTGGACCGGTCACACATTGTATTAGTTCTACTAGACATCTAAGTTCCGTAGAACCATTCTTCAAACATTGTTTTTTTTATATAAGCAAAGTGACAAAATTTAGGAAAATAAAACATACATGCACATAAAATCTTGGAGATACAAGTACATACACCACATGGTTGACAGGTCTATCCCTATCAGAGCTCATTTCAGAAAACTAGTGCAGAGGAATCATGATGGTAAGGCCCATAGGCTTATAGATTTTTATTCTGATGGTAGATTATATTTGGTTGGTATGGGAAACACCTCCAGTTTTTCATAGCACCATTTTTATTTTATTTTTCAAATATGCCACATCATCTTTAATCAAGTAGTTGGTAATATGTATGCTACTGATCTTCTATTGTCTGGAAGTGGAGACACAGCAGTGTATGTAGAATTCTTTTAAACAACGCACCATAGGATAAAATATGCAAATTACATCATCTTCAGATGGAAGCCAATTATGTCTTACAAGTCAACTGGAGAAACCAGAAGAAAGACAGATAACAAATAACTGTTTTTTGAGTTTTGTGTCTCATCATGAAGTTAAATCTAAGGAATCTCATACAGTGAATCAGTACCTGCATTGCAGTGATGAGGCGCAAAAACTCAGATCTAGCTGTCAAGAGATAGATTTTCTTGCTTCTGGAGGAGTCTTTGATTTGGCTTATATGAGATAGTTTACTTCTTCTAGGAAAAGATGTAATTTGTACACAATTTAAATTGACATTGTGATGTGGCCACCTTTTATGGCTAGAGAAGAACATTCCCATCAGATCCTCTCATTATCATCCTTGGACCAATGCACATGCATGCAGGTCATAGAAGTGAGTGCTGCTTAGCTGCTGTTCAACAGCATTCAAATAGAAACAAGATGGGCTAAATCAATGTGGCTGTAACTTTTTTCACAGATCTTAAAAAATAATAGCTTTATCCACGAACAGCAATAAAATATGGAGGAAATCTATTAGTTCTAAGTATTAAATAAAAGGTATAGACAGAGAATGTCTTTTTTTTTCAATTAAATTCATTCACATTAGTGACTAAAATAAAAGAACTCCAGTGTGCTTTTCTCACCAGTAGTTTATAACACATCTGTCATAACAGGCAAATATTTTATTCAAAAATCTAACTCTTTTCTACTAAAATCAAATTTCTGTACAATACTTAAATGCATCAGTACAACATGTTCAAATTCATAGTCAGCATTTAGTGCAAAACGATGCTAAATAAAGTAAATGTGCCAAGTGTTTGTTCAAAGGATCTGCATCTCTACACTTCAGTCTCAGTATGGTCATAATAACCATTGAAATCACATTTTTATGTTTTTTATATCTTTTTTTATTGCTTTGCTGCTTTTCTGTGTTCTGAGACTGGCAGACACACGCTACATAAGAAAACGGTCACTTTTTTTTTTTACAGCGGGATCTAACATTTCTAGATTCTACTACATTGTGTACAGATAACAATTAGCTATCAATGTACTGAATTGAGAAAGCAAGCTGCAATCATTCAGTATCTAACAGTCTAAAGGCAAAATGATGTCCAGCCAAATGTAGGCAATTTGTCCTTGTCACCATTTCAGTAATAAAACTATAAAGGTCTGGAATTAATCCCCAGATTGCTGTTGTGATGGTTTTATTGCTTCTCAAAGCATTATGTATGGTGAAAGGCTCAGCGCTTGAACAGTGGCGCAAGACAGTCCCTCTTTATATGGTGCTTCTTCAGGACACTATATTTTCGTGTAAGAATAAGGAAGAATATTTTAAAGATAGGGCTTGTGATACAACATATCACACTTTTTTTTTCATGGATTCATAAAAATATGTTGATATTATTCCAAGGAAAATGCAAAGCACTTGATGTTCAGTATAGGCATATAGCAGTTATGTGCATGAGGCCTAAAGTTACAGAGAACATGTCATCAGGATTATGGAGGTTAAAAAAAAGGTATGACTATAATGGGATGCTAAACTGTTTGATTAGATACCTTCATTGAAGAAATCCGTAGCATGGTTATTGTTTAATTATCATCAGAAGTTTGCCTTTCCTAAGCTTTCAGTGCATTGGGAGGGACTGTGGGTAGGTTCTTCGGATCTAACTCGGACTCTCCGCTACCTCTGGTGTCTGTATCATCTTTCTGTTTTCTACCAGTGTCATCCTAACTGCGGGGAGTGCTTGCGCAGACCAATATTGTGGCAGGCTTCAGCAAAATGGTACCGGTGGTGGCGTATGCGGAGACTGACCTTCCGTTGGTCTTCAGTAAAATGGCACCGGTGGAGGCGCATTCAATGATTGAGAACTTTTCTCATCATTGAGCAAAGATCTAAATCTGTGCCTGCGCAGCAAAGCCGGCATTTCCGGAACACTACCGGGAGATCAATCTGCGCAAGCGTGCCCACGGCTAGGACTGTCTTGGCATTAAATTTTACACAGGAACAAGATACAGACTCCAGAGGCAGAGGCGAGGGTGGGAAAGAGCCAAAGACCCTCCATACAGTCTCAACTCTATGCACGGAAAGCTTAGGAAACAGAAACCTCTATTGATAATAAAGCTTAGGACATAGAAACTTCTCTATTGATAATTAAAGAACAACCAGGCTGCGGATGTCTTCACTGAAGGAATCTATTAAATCAGTACAAAATCTTGATGACAGGTTTTCTTTAAAGGAAACCCGTCAAGAGGAATTTCAACTTAAAAATAAAAAGGTATGGTTGTATAGTGCTGTTATCCTGAGTAAATAAGTACCTTTTGTACAGAGGGGCATTGCAGCTATAAGTCCCCTTACCTGGCAGCCAGACTGGCTTGCAAAGTCTCCTTAAGGAGAATAGTGTTCCCCCGTGGAATTTTAGGGGCATTGCAGCTATAAGTCCCCTTACCTGGCAGCCAGACTGGCTTGCAAAGTCTCCTTAAGGAGAATAGTGTTCCCCCGTGGTACCTTTTGTATAGAAATTCCCTGATCATTGCTAAGAAATCTGCCCTTGACGTTGTATGCAAATTATTTGCAAATGCATTCAGGTGTATCAAAGCACTTCCAGCTCTGCGGCCCTCACTCCTTATTCCCCATTTGATCCCTGGCTCCTGTTGTTGACACATCAGTCTAGGGCCTGTCATCTGTCGCCCCTCACTGAGATCTAGAGCAGTCAGCGTCAGGGTGTAAAATCTTGGTGAGGGACAGCAGATAACAGAAGTTGAACTCATTTGTCACACGGAGGAGCCTAAAGGGTACTTTACACACTGCGACCTCGCTAGCGATCTCGTTAGCGATGTGAAATTCTAGATCGCAAGTGCAATCTTTTGAGATCGCACATAGGTTATTTTACGCATGTGCGATCTCGAAAGATCACACTTGCGATGTAGAATTTCACATCGCTAACGAGATCGCTAGCGAAGTCGCAGCGTGTAAAGTACCCTTAAGGCTGGGCTGGAAATAAGGAGTAAGGGATAGAAAGTTGAAAGTGCTTTGACATGCCCTAATGCACTTAGTTAATTTGCATAGAACTTCAACAACTGATTTCTCAGCAACTGCAGGGGGGATTCTACAAAAGATACATCGATTTAAATAGGGTATCAGCATCTAAAGAGCCAAAGGTTTAGTCTTCGGTAGAAATTCCTCCTTATGTGTTGCCTTTAAGGGACAATATTTGTAATACAAAAATTGTACTGCTTTATCTGGTTCTCCGTGGCCATCACCTAAGACTCAACATCTCAGGACGTCAGTAAGAGAAGACCTCAACTGGAAGCACCACTTGTCCACCTTGTATAAAGTGTGCAATACTAAGTTTGAAAAACACAGCAAAAAACAACACAAAAAAATATATATATATATAGGAAAAATAGCATTGGTGACCATCTGTTATGCAAGGCCATTTACAAGTTCATTTTGTTGTCAATGAGGGACATATCCATTATGCATTATGTCATGATAGATCTCTAAAATATGGTAACATCCATGTGCTGAATATGATCTGCAGGCTAACTTACCCTGCAAAATTATCTATCAAATTCCTTTGTAATTCTGCTGTAGCATTTCTGGTTTTAATAATTGTATTTACATAGTCAATAATGATGTCAGAAGGAAGAAGAAAATCCCTTTAAAAATAAAAATTATACAGTGGATAAAAAATGTATAATGCATCTAAAAACCATTTGGTAAACTGAGGCCTTGTGGGGAACACCAAGATTTTATGGTCATAAGGCCTAATTAAACCAGTGGTGTCAAACCATGCGGAGTTGAATCAGATGTCCACCAATGCTATAATTCCTGTTCTTAGCGTTAACAGGAGCAATATTGTGAATTCAGAACAAATAGCCTCTATGTATATAAAGATAATATATACACAATGACATTACTACAGACCTGCAGAAAATACTAGGGGTCTAATGACACACAAATCTTAAAAAAAAAGTCACATTCTTTAGGTTCAGTGCATTAAGCAGCTTACAGCTTGCTGACAATCTCCAAGTTGACTTTTCAATAAAAAGAATGAAAAAAAAAATAACACAAAACACAATATAAGATTAAAGTAACATCATACCAGTTCATAAAAAATTATTTTTAAAGTCACTCTTTGTCAAACTTAAATAGTATCCTAAATTGCCATATATACTTGTACTAATCCTTCTTAAGATTATCTACAGAGTATAATGTAAGGTTTTCACAATGCCCGCATGCAGCAGGTGCTAAGCCTAATATGCTCCATGCAGCGTGGAAGAGTTTGATCTATGCAATGCTCAGGAATTGCTTTTCTTCCATATACTGTAAAACACCCATCTGGAGAAGAACATTAAGGAGAATAGAGGATGATATTGAACAGACACAGACATATAACGTGTACAGGGTCATATTCTTAGAACACTTGGACATTCCAATAGGGAAACGACATTTTACTTAATGCTGAAAGGATATTGTGTACTCACCTTGTATTAGAGAAAAAAAAACCAAATGCATTCACATTCTGCTTTTGGCATCCGTTCATATAGAGATCTATGAATCAAGTTAATTGCTGTATCCACTAGAGTGCAGGAGCCCAAGACAGCAAGTGATAGAAAGCAGCCCCACCGATAGTTTTCTTAATTTTAATAACCGCAACTGCTATACAATAATAGCCGACAACCCCTCCATACATTATAAAAATTATATAGTTATGCAAATACAATACAGATAATGAAATAGAATAGACACAGAGTGTGCACACATTTGTATCATTGTATAATATTATAGCGCCATTAACTCCATAGCTCTTTACATACATCAGCTGTCACGGGGTGACAGGGGATAACAGAGGACCAGGGCTCCTAGACTCGCCCTCAGGCTAGGTGGCCCTAGCTGTCCCTACTCCCAGAGATACGTCTAATGGTGATGATGTGATGATGTCTGGGCTCCCTTCCTTGCCCTGCTCCTGGCCAGCCCTGATCTAAAAACCCCTCTTTCCCCCACCCCAGGGGAGGACCAGGGCAGGAATGATGAACCCACAAATATAGACAAATAGGGAAACCAAAACTCGATCACACATCTAGCACACACGGAGATATAAGACAATATGTGATCAGGAGACAATAAAGAGCAGGGAGGGAATAACCAGATGACGAAAGAAATTAAACAGCACACCAAGTAGCAGACAGTAAGTCACCAGCAACTGGAAACCAACAGTACATGGACTGGGTTAGTGAAAGCTATAGTCGGCATGGAAAGACAGATTCCTCCATCTTAAAAAGGTGGGGAATACCTATGATAGGTCTCCCACAACAAGTGATCCAAAAGGTAACCAGCAGGCTTGCAGAAATAAACTCCTGCTAATCCGATCACTAATGAGCACACAGCTGGTCGACGCATGAGCCTGCCTGTGCAACTCAGAAGCATCAGATAAAGCATAGTGTGAAGTGTCAAAGTCTGTAGTCTGAACAGTGTCTGATGCCGCCATGACAATCAGTGAGTTAACAGCCAAACACCAAGTAATATCAGCATGTATGTGTCCATTTTATTATTGTTTGCATTGTATTTGCATGTGAATAAAGTAAATGATTTTTATAAAGTATGGAGGCGTATTTGCTCTTCTTTTAAAAAGGTTGCAGGAGTTATGGAAGAGCTACAGGCAACGATTAATAATTGGTAAATACTGTAGGTTTACATTATTTCTATTAACAGTTAGAACATTTATTTACTATTTTTTTTACGTATGCAGCACTATCATATTCCATAGCGTTGACAGACATTATGATCACTTTCCTCACTGGGCCTCACAATCTAAATTTCCTATTAATTTTCTTGAAGTGTGTGAGGAAACCAGAATATCCGGACAAAACCCACGTAAACATACAAGCTACTTCCAGATGTTGTCCTTGGTGGGATTTGAATCCAGGACTGCAGAGTTGCAAAAGAACAGTGCTAACTACTGAGCCACCATGTTGCCCAGTTACATCCAGTCCTGTGTTTTAAAAGAATCAAAAAGACTGCTGGAACACCATTGTAAATGTGAACAGGGTTCTAGCTAAAAAATACACAATCTATATAAATTGAAAGTTGCACACCAAATTCAGAGAAATATGATTAAGCATAACTGCTCTATAATACATAAAGAAGTGAAAAACACAATTAGCCATCTCAAAAATTTAAAAAATTGAAAAATGTGACATTGTATTGCTGTTCACATTTACAACGGTGTTCCAGCAGTCTTTTTGATTGTCATGCAGTTTTTTCTGTTATTCAATTTCCTATATAGCCAGGTTTCTGGCTTCCCATACACAAGCAGGTTTCAACCGCATATAGAGGTAATATTTGGTTAGGGACCCGATAAATAAGAGATTACCGTGAAGTGGTTATCGGGCAGTAATGAATTGCTCAATACATTAGCAAAATATCTCTTTTTTTCAAATAATCCTCAGCAGTCATGCAATGTCACTTTTTTCAATTGTTTCAATTTTTCACATGCGTAATTGTGTTTTTCATTTCTTTATGTATGATAGAGCAGTTATGCTTATTCATATTTCTCTGAATTTGGTGTGCATCTTTCACTTTATATAGACTGTGTTTTAAAAGGGCCCACAGGCATCCTGTCATGAAAAAACAGTGGCATGTAAACTGGCAGATCACATGTGGCATAAACAATCAGACGGTAGTCTCTTATTCTTTTGGTAGGCAACTCCTTAAAACTGAGGGATAACCCCTTTAATCATAAGTTTCTGCAATATTTTACAGCTTCTAATAATAAAAATGTAATAATTAAAATGTAACTAAAATGTAATAATTAAAATGTAATTAATTCACAGTGCTTGGTTATGGACTAATTCCATGCCACTGTACATTTTTGGCACAGGATTAAAGTTCCTGCAATCTATCAGAAGTGGTTCATCATTGCTTCTGTCTTCTCTTTTGCTTCTATTGGAGCAGGTGATGACATGATTGCAGGATGTTTGCCTAGCTCCACAGTGTCTTATGTCTCTTGTAGTGGGCTATTTTTCCCTTAGAATGTTTTTTTTAATGCCGCCACCTCCACTGCATACAAATAAGTAAATTACATGGTAATTTATATGTACACAAAAATAGTGCCAAAAGATGATACTATTTCTCCAGCAAAAAACAAGAGTTCATACATCCACGCCACTGAATAAATGAAAAAACGTTATAACTGTACAAAAGTAGAGAAGCAAGAACAAAAAATATTAGCTGCTCATTAAGGCCAGGTTAAGAAAGTCTTCCACCTTCCAACTCTAATCTTTTAGTGAATAACTTTTTGTTTCTATAAAACCAGAGAACTTCTTTACTGGAGAGGTTTGTATGGCTTAAGGCCGCTTTACACGCTACAACATATCTAACGATGTGTCGGCGGGGTCACGTCGTAAGTGACACACATCCGGCATCGTTAGTGGTGTTGTAGCGTGTGACAGCTACGTGTGACTGCGATTGAACGTAAAACCGTTCATCGCATACACGTCGTTCATTTCCTAAAAATTGCACGTCGGGTTAATTGTTCCCGAGGCAGCACACATCGCAGTGTGTGACACCCCGGGAACAATGAACAGATCTTACCTGCGTCCCGCGGCACCCGCCGGCAATGCGGAAGGAAGGAGGTGGGGGGGATGTTTACGTCCCGCTCATCTCCGCCCCTCCGATTCTATTGGCCGGCTGCCGTGTGACGTCCAACGTCCCTCCCACTCCAGGAAGTGGATGTTCGGCGCCCACATCGAGGTCATATGGAAGTGTAAGTACGTGTGACAGCTTTTAATCAATTGTGCGACACGGTCAACAAATTGAACGTGTCACACATACGATAGGGGCATGTCACATCGCATACGATATCGTATGCAGAATTGTTATATGTAAAGTGTAAAACAGGCTTTACTGATTATACTTATTCTTCTAATTTCCAGGATCAACTAAACACTGGATTTTCCATGTGGACTTAGAAAATAATGCTAATAAAATCTATATTTCCATGGTCAGGCAGTGTTCAGACATCCTTGAGAGTGGACAGTCCATAAATAATGTGTTGAGGACAGTACATGAATGAATGAACAAGGTTTCTGTAAAGGCGAAGGGCTCATGTCTGTCGCAATCACAACAAAATGGACATGATGTACGGCCTACCTCCACTTTACTCAATACTACCTATTTTGTTGTCACTCTGTCATACTTATCATTTCCTTGTCACGGTCGTTTGTTCTCATGTTGAACCATATTTAGACTAATGCTGGAATTTTTAACACTAGGTTAGTCCTTCAAAAATAAACAAATTGAGACAGACCAAGGAGAGGAAGGAAAAAAAAAAACAAACAAGCAATTTATTCCTGCCAGGGGAAAAAAAAAAGTATTTCCAATAACAGTGGCAGAGCATTGTCCTAGCCACATAGGGAGAAACAGCTGCGATGTGAGCGACACCTATAGTTCTGGTGATAACCCAGCAGAGGGTTTATAACGATACACAGTGTCAGGAGATTATCTGGATGTGTGAGAAAACGCTGTGCACACTTTATGGCTGTATTCCGTGTTTTTTTGTTTTTCCAAACTGCAAGGCAATCGAAAATGTGAAACCTAAGTATGACCGACGCAAACTTGATTTCTGATTGGAATTTTACTTCTTTACGGAGACTCAGGTTTTAATTATTATTAGCAATTTTACTTCAAATCAAGATAAAAAATAAATATACACATTTAAAAAAAAAAAAATCCCACCAACAATATACTTATTTAACCCCGTGGCGTCCCAGCCAGTTTTGACCTTTATGGCAGACCTTTTTAATATTATTATTCTTTATTGACGTGATACAGGAGGCATAACTTGTTAATTTTTGATTCGGTGTAGTCAGAGGAGGGCATATTTTTGGGAGGTATAACTTGTGTTTGTCAGTGGAATCACTTTCGTTTACAGTTGTAGTTAAAAGTTTTGAGAATGACAATAACTTGGGTTTTCACAATGTTTACTGCTTAAAAAGTAACCTTGTTTTAATCTGTATTTCCTAAGTCAATAGGACATATGAAAATAAGAAACTCTAATATATCTCATCAGACAAATCTGCTTCTTTCTCTGCCAGAATTGATCGGTCATTATCAAAATTCTCAATTCTACGGTAAAATCTGTGTTCAGTGATGACTTCCCATCACTGAGAGGAGATGGCAGATGTTACTGATAAGATTCTATGATGACGGAAGGAAAGAGAAGCTAGAGGGAGGAGCTAGATGCAGGGGGAGGAGCTAGGCTAGTTCTGCCCCTTCCTTATTCTTCTACCTACATAGAATCTCATCAATAACATATCTAATCTCCTCTTAGTGATGGGAAAGTCTTCACTAAATACAGATTTTACCTCAGAATTCAGAATTTTGATAATGACCGATCAAGTGTGACAGAGAAAGAAGCAGATTTGTCTGATAAGATATATTACAAAGTTTTTTTATGTTCAAATCTAATATTGAAATGCGATGTGCATTCAATCTAGGTTATTATGAAAATTGGTAAGGGGAATTCTCAAATGCAACTCAACCATTTATCATCAGGAACTTCAAGGAGAGAGGTTCAATTGCTGTGTAAAAGGCTTCAAGGCACCCATGAAATCCAGCAAGAGCCAGAACTGTCTCCTAAAGAGAAATCAACTATACGATCAGTTCCACAACTGTGCACAGCTTGCTCAGAAATGGCAGCAGACAGGTGTCATTGCATCTGAAGAAGACATTGTAAGGGGGCCTAGAGAGAAGCAGTGAGTGAGACCAGCACCACTGCATACTTACTAGCACCGCCATCAAACTAATCTTTATCAGGGGGCAGCACTGGTGTCACTCAGTATATCTACCTCGGACTCCCGACGATGTCTTGTTTCACAGTTAAAAGCTTTGTTGGCGGAGAAAGAAACACAGTCCCAGCGTTGCACTCACATCTCCTACAGAGTCTATTACCATGAATCTAGGACGTCTTCTGAGGGTGGCAATGCAATAAACTGTAGAAAATTGCAGTGCAGCCTCCTGATGATGTCCTCTTGCAGGAGCCGGTGACAGACGCTGCAGGGAAGTGAGTGCAGCCCTAGTCTCTTATGACATTTGAGACTCCTCCCAAATAAAATGTCACAGTAAGTGAAATAAAAAAAAATTAACACATTTAGGGATTAGCTAGCTAGGGAAAGGTGTAGGGTAAGGTATAGTAAAGAAAATTACAAAAGTGGTTATGCTGTAAAAATAGATATTTAGAAAGAACATTTTAGGTGCTGGACCAACTCTTTAAATTATCGTAAGAGAAAAAAGGAACCATGAATTTATCCTGCTAAAAAGTAAAAGTTATTTCAGGGTTTATTGGACATTTCCTTCTAATAGACAATGATTATGAAGTCTAGAGCTGTTCTCTATTGAATTTTTCAAGTGGATTTTTATATTTGTTCTAATAAAACTTAGAATAACTCTTATTACGTTAGCTGCAGTATTTGATGCTTCAAGTAAAATCATGTCTAAGGAATTTGGAGGGTGGCACATAAAACCACTTTATATGGTTCTTGCACTTTGCTAATGCTTTATATTCTGTAGACAAATGCCAAATATTACTGTGAGTTCTACAACGCACTGATCATTCATTCATCATATAAGAAATTGCAGAGGATTAAAGCGACTTAAACTTCCAAGACATAAGTTATCTGATACATTTAAAACATTTCAGATCTGGAGAAATGCATAAATGGGCTTCCTTTGCTTTCAGACATGCTCTCATTGGTACCCTGTCTGTAAACCTCTGTGCCATTCTGTGCATCCAAATGAAATGGTTGCATCCTTAAAGAAAAACCTGACTCAAGCTATCGTCTATAGAAAATAGATGATAAATGGATTTCACAAGTTGATTATTTTATTTACGCAAATGAAAATGCAGCAACAGATGGAACTGAGGTCAAAATTCCAATTCTGGTAATCCCTGTATATGTATAAAACAAACTATATACAAGTGTATCTCAATAAATTAGAATATCCTCCAAAAAGTTAATTTCAGTAATTCAATACAAAAAATATATTATATAGAGTCATTACACACAGAGTAATCTATTTCAGATGTTTATTTCTGTTGATGTTGAGGATTATGGCTTACAGCCAATGAAAACCCAAAAGTCATTATCTCAGAAAATTAGAATATTATATAAGACCAACTGAAAAAATGATTTAAAACTCAGAAATGTTGGCGCCTACTGAAAAGTATATACAGTAAATGCCTCAATACTTGTTCGGGGCGCCTTTTGCATGAATTACTGCATCAATGTGGCGTGGCATGGAGGTGATCAGCCTGTGGCACTGCTGAGCTGTTATGGAAGCCCAGGTTGCTTTGATAGCAGCCTTCAGCTCATCTGCATTGTTAGGTCTGGTGTCGCTCATCTTACTCTTCACAATACCCCATAGATTCTCTATGGGGTTTAGGTCACGCGAGTTTGCTGGCCAATGAAGCACAGTCATACTGTGGATATTAAACCAGGTATTGGTACTTTTGGCACTGTGGACAGGTGCCAAGTCCTGCTGGAAAAGGAAATTTTCATTTTTAAAAACCTTATCGGCAGAGGGAAGCATGAAGTGCTCTAAGATTTCCTGGTAGACGGTTGCTCTGACTTTGGTCTTAATAAAACACAGTGGACCTACACCAGCAGATGACATGGCTCCCCAAACCATCACTGATTGCGGAAACTTCACACTAGACCTCAAGCAGCTTGGATAGTGGCCTCTCCACTTTTACTCCAGACTCTGGGACCTTGATTTCCAAATGAAATTTAAAATTTAATTTCATCTAAAAACAACAGCTTGGACCACTGAGCAACAGTCCAGTTCTTTTTCTCCGTGGCCCAGGTAAGATGCTTCTGGCGTTGTGTATTGGTCATGAGTGGCTTGACACAAGGAATACAACGACAGTTGTAGCCCATATGCTGAATACGTGTGTTGTGGCTCCTTGAAGCACTGACTCCAGCAGCAGTCCACTCCTTGTGAATCTCCCCCAAATTTTTGAATAGCCTTTTCTTAACAATCCTATCAAGGCTGCAGTTATCCCGGATATTTGTGCACCTTTTTCTACCACACTTTTTCCTTCCACTCAATTTTCCATTAATATGCTTGTATACAGCACTCTGTGAACAGCCAGGTCCTTTAGCAATGACCTTTTGTGGCTTACTCTCCTTGTGGAGTGTGTCAATGACTGCCTTCTGGACAACTGTCAAGTCAGTAGTCTTCCCCATGATTGTGTAGCCTACCGAACCAGACTAAGGGACCAGTTTAAATGCTTAGGAAGCCTTTGCAGGTGTTTTGTGGTAATTATTCTAATTGTCTGAGTTAATGACTTATGGGTTCTCATTGGCTGTAAGCCATAATCAACAACATTATCAGAAATAGATCACTCTGTTTTGTAATGGCTCAATATATGTGTTTCCCTTTTTGTGTGGAATTACTGAAATACAAATTTTGGTAAAAAAAGTGTGTCTTATAGTCCGAAAACTATGGTATATATACACATATAATATTATATATACACTGAACAAAAATCTAAACGCAACACTGGTGTTTTTGCTGCCATTTCTCATGAGCTGAAACTCAAAGATCTAACACTTTTTCTGTGTACATAAAAGGCCTTTTTCTCTCAAATATTGTTCATAACTTTGTCTAAATCTGTGTTATTGAACAGAGATTAGTGGACCTGAATTTTAAAGTTCAGTGTTCATACCGAACACAGACTTTACCAAAACAGAAAAGAAAAATACTGTTCACTTTCAGCGTTCGGATGCTTTATGTATGCAAATCAAATCACTCGTGCGTGCTTGGGGATGCTCGGTTCTCGGCCAAGTCCGAGCCGCTTGTAGTGTTTGAATGGCTTGCTCTGGGGGAAAATCAGCGTTATGGGATCTAATGTGTACAAAAAAAAGAAAAATATGAAAAAACACACCCTTTCTCCCCCAGAAGTATATGTTTATGGCTGTCTGTATGTGGACGGAAAGCTGAACTGCCCAATCAGTTACTTACAATGAGGTTCAGGTCACAATCGGGTCCAGAACTTTATCTAAAGCCCGGCTGAACCTACAGAACCCGAACTTCCAAGGGTCCGCTCATCTCTATTAGTGAGCACTTTGCCTTTATGGAAATAATCCGTCCACCTCACAGGGTGGCATATAAAGATGCTGATTAGACAGCATGATTATTGCACAGATGTGCCACAATAAAAGGCCAGTCTAAAATGTGCAAATTTACAGTATTGTGGGGGGGGGTCATAAAACCAGTAAGTATCTGGTGTGATCACCATTTGCCAGTCTGCCATCTGCTCTATACAGTGAAAACTGGGATTCATGCGTGAAGAGAACAAATCTCAACGTGCCATTGAATGTGAGCCTATTCAAGTCGGTTAGGATGACATACTACAGTTAAGTGGAGACCCCAATGAGGATGATGAGCATGAAGATGAGATTCCTTGAGACAATTTCAGAAAGTTTCTGCAGAAATTCTTTGGTTATGCAAACCGATTGTTGCAGCAGCTTTCTGGGTGGCTGGTCTTAGATGATCTTGGAAGTGAAGATGCTGGATGTGGAGGTCCTGGGTTGGTGTGGTTACACATGGTCTGTGGTTGTGAGGCAGCTTGGATGTAGTGCTAAATTCTCTGAAATGCCTTTGGAGATGGCTTATGGTAGAGAAATGAATATTCAATTCATGGGCAACAGCCCCGTTGGACATTCCTGCAGTCACCATGCCAACTGCACGCTCACTCAAAACTTGTGACATCTGTGCATTGAGCTGTGTAATAAAACTGCACATTTTAGAGTGGCCTTTTCTTGTGGCCAGCATAAGGCACACCTGTGCAAAGATCATGCTGTCTACCCAGCATCTTGAAAAGCCATTATCTCTGAAAAGAAGTGCTCAATGACAGATTTAGACAATTTTTTTGAACATTTGAGAGAAAAAGGACTTTTGTGGACATCGAAAAAATCTTAGCTCTTTGCGTTAAGCTCATGAAAATATGTATAAAAATGTAACACTAAAATGTTGCTATGAACATAACCTAAGCTTTTGAAATTTCCATAGGTGCTCTTTACCTATTATAACCATAACTGAGTGAGTTTATGGCCCATGGAATGACAGATGAGTGCCCTAGGTTCTCTGAAAACATGCAGAGGGCAAGACATTACTCAAAGCAACAAAAACAATGACTATAAAAAGCACAAACGATAACAACTGAGTGAAAAGAAAACTTGTGAGTTTACAAGTATGTTATATGATTTCTCTCATCTGGTGCGGAGATGCTCAGCCAGGCACATGTTAACCAGATGTTCAGCTTCTGCACTTTCTAGGTCAGTGGTGGTTTGATAAACTTCACAGTTTCAGGGAACATTCTTGGTAAAACTGAAATAAACTTTATAGAAAAAAGCGATATCAGTTGCTCAAGCGAATTACGGCTGATTCTCCAACAAATATATCAACACTCAAATAGAATTTTTGCGCCTTTACATCAGCTAGGTTTCTTTTCCACTGAGTGGGCAGGGATAAGTAACGGGGCATGGTCAGCCATAACTAAAGAAATGTTCTATAATATACACCAGAAAACTGCAGTAAATACAAATCAGAAATCTATACACAAACTTAAGATGTGCCATGTTACTTAAGAGACATGCTCCTCATGTGTCCCTCTACTCAAGAATGCAATATGAAAGTTTTCCCAAGCATTTGTCTGCATTAATCAACCCTTACACATATATCCATAGGATAATAGGACATAGGAATAGAGAAGATATAAGGGGGTATGTGGATGAGCTATTATTTTTAAAAGGGACTACTTACAAGGTCAAAAGTGGACAGGTTTCCCGCTGATATTATTTCCATGACGACTCAGTGTCAGTAAGGAATATATGGCCACTTTTGTGGGGGTGAGCTGTTCTTAAATATGCCAATCATACTGTTCTTTTCTTCAGTAAGTCAAGGAAATTAGGCCATTACTTCATGTGGGACTGTCTGGTGCTGTTTTATATGCTAACTTGTGGAATGCCTGCAGATTGTGGAGTTCATCAGTCCTCTGCAGTGTACTAGTATGCATCATTGGGAGGACAACTAGCAAACAATGAGGGAACAATCATGATTATCTTCCCCCAATCCTATGGGACACAATGCCCTGAAATGGGAGCTGATGGATATATATATATATATATATATATATATATATAAAGGGGCCAGCTTCTATCACCGGTGATTCTACAGGACTTCAGCCAAGAACTATGGTTCCAGCTAGTGCATTAAAGAAATGCTCCACTAACCAACACTGAGTCCATTAATTAGTTTGGAGAACACAGGTTGGGAGTATCCAGTCACCTAGCCACATACCTTAATGTGTTCGGTTGACTTCCTAAGCTTGCCACTATCTCTTTTTAGCAGGATGCTGTTGACTGGGGTAGTGGTCCTGGATGCCCCAAAGTCGCAGAGGTTCAAAGACCTGGTGAGTCCGCAGAATACTGAGATTCTGTTACTTTGAGATTCTGTTATTTGCAACATATCATGTCCTTGATAGGAATGTACTATATAATGTTGTTTGTTGGGAACCCAATGAAAACTTACCCGAATGTGGTAACCTCGCCTTGTCTGAGTAGTGTACTGCCCAAAAGGAAGGAGTAGGGGCATTCAGTGGCATAGGCCCTGGTCTATGTGGTCATGCCAGCGGATGAGAGCACCCCTGATCCTCGTGTCTCCACAATTTCAATTTCTCTCCTGAGTATTCAGATGTTTATTTATTTTTTTTAAATCTGCAGCATGGCTTTAGAGATATGGCCCTTTTTATTCAATTATCATTTGTATGGTCTGTTCTAAGGGGGTGATGCTAACCCACACACCCACACCCAAAGTCCTGCGAGTCACGTCTCCAAAGCAAAGACCACTAGAAGACACATTAAATAAAAAGGCCCATGTTTATGGAATCACATGGTATATTTTAAGAAAACAAAAACTTGAATACACAGAGGAACAGGAGGAATAAAATAAGGGCAAAAACTGGTGACTTTTGTCCAGGTGACGGGTGCTCTTTAAAGCACTGTCAATATACTTCTTACAGCACACAGATGTGATTGCGTTTGGTCTTGTAAGCAGGATACATTTCTGTACTACTATAGCTTTTCATTTGTATCTTAAAGGGCATCCTGGTCAGCATTTGATAATATCATGGTGGATAGATTGTCCATGCTGTGGGCTGACCTCTGAGAAGATAAAACAGAATTATATGAAGTAGACATAGAAGAATCATGATTAGATTATATGACTAAATCAAACAGAACTAAGATTGAATGTCTGCACTACCACAAAGGATTGCTTTTTTTAACAGCATTTTTTCTCCAGCAATATTAGCGCAGTTTACAAAGGATACAGCTCCATGTAGGAGGGAACGCACACTGTCTCCTTAGAGAATTCCACAGGGCAATAAAGCATGTTCAGCTGTTCTTCATAGAGTGTCAGGGCCTCAGTCAGGTTTACACAGTTTCCCTGTGGGAGGAAGCAGAAGAGGAAAGTAAAGGTGAATTATAAGCTTATTGACAAGTATTATAAATGATGACCTTGTGAAGGCTTCTAAAGGAAAATAGGAACTTGCCATTTATCATAGGAACTGTCTGGAAGTCTGTACGAAGCATTACACTGAAGTTCAGTTAACCCGTGAAGGTTTAGGAAACAAACTATCTTTGATGTATAACATTGTGTGTGTGATGTTATGCAGGGCTGCTGTGCAACTTGTTAATTTTAGATAGAAATTACTTGTGCAACTGTAAGATACTTGATCCATAATCATATTATTCCCACTATATACCAAAATAGTGTTCTTCTGTCAAACATTGGAAAGTATGTTTTCTTCAATAAGACGTAGGTTAAAATTGGTACTTGCCATATATGTATCTAAAATTCTTTATTCGTTTTACTTGGTCATGATATGGAATACACAAGGTATAGGGCTTGCATCTCCTGTCCGAGTACACATAATACATCATTTTGGATACGTCATTTTTACTTAATCTCATTGAAGAAAACTTAATGTGCATCTTTCGGATATAAAGCACCTCTGAGTTTGACAGTGTTCTCAAGAAGAGAGGAATAAATTAGTGAGAGACGAGTGACAGCAGTGCCAGTGTTTCTTGGCGCATGTCTTTGATCGGGAAAGTATGCGTTGGCACATACATATGAAATAGTGTATTCAATGCAGATGCACTAAGCTTAAAAAGTGCATGAAGCCTGTACAAAAAAATATAGATACCGAAGGGCCTCATAGACCTCTGTTGACATTGGTTTATGGCTCCATACAATCTAAAGGCTCTGTCACACACAGAGATAAATCTGCTGCAGATCTGTGGTTGCAGTGAAATTGTGGACAATCAGTGCCAGGTTTGCGGCTGTGTACAAATGGAACAATATGTCCATGATTTCACTGCAACCACAGATCTGCCAAAGATTTATCTCTGTGTATGACGGGCCTTAAGCCATATTAATATTCTGCTTATAAGTCCTAAAAGCCCATTTAAATTGTTTTTTTTATCTACTAAATGAGCATAAAAGTTAATCGCCACTCGTGTATTGCCATTAAAACTGTATGGGGACCGAACGATAGTTAATATAATTGTTATGCGCCCATACAGCATTGATGTCCGCAGCACATCCCCTGTTTAAAAAATGCAATCAGCCAACGAATGAGCATTTTGCAACTGTTTGATTACTGATCATCAGCATGTTTCCATGGGCTGAGGCTTGTGAGTATTTTTATGAAGACACGTTTGACAACTACCAGTATCTGTAAATAGGTCTTAAGGGTGCAGTTTAGTTTGAGGACAGGGGAAGTTTAAAACAGGAAGAAACAGACACCAGAGGAACGCTTGCGCAGATTGATTTCCCAGTAGTGTTCAGGAGGTGCCATCATTGCAGCGCATGCACAGATTTAGATCCCAGCTGAATGATGAGCCAAATTCTCAATCATTGCATGCGCCTCCACAGGTGCCATTTTACTGAAGACCGATGGGAGGTCAACCTGTGTATGCGCCGCCACCGGTACCATTTTATTAAAGCATGCTGCAAGATCAATCTGTGCAAACACTGTCCACAGTTAGGATGGCGCTGGTGCAAAATCTAAAACAGGAAGAAGATACAGACACCAGAGGTAGCGGAGAGGCTGGGGCAGAGCTGAAGACCCTACACACAGTCCCACCCCGATGCACTGAGAGCTTAGGAAAGGCAAACTTCTAAAGATGATTAAACGACAACCATGATTCGGATTTCTCGACTGAAGGTATCTATTGAATCAGTAGAACATCTCCATTATACGCCATAGCTTTATTTTAACGTGCTTAAACCTGATGACGGGATCTAATTAAGGTTGTTTGCACAAAGAAGAGTGGAATAATACAAATTAGTCATATGTCTTCATTGAGGCTTTACATTTGTCTGTTATCACAATAGTTGTGTGAGCAAGGATGGTTGACCTTAGGGAGATCAACATCCACCACTGCGGAGACACCATCACGTGTTTCTCAACGCAGTGATTCTAGAGCAATGCCCCCTGGGAAATATTCAAAGCAAGAAGGCCTGCGGAGACACCATCACATGTTTCTCAACGCTGGCAGGAAACTAGCCAGGTCTTTCACCGGGAAGGAACAACCACGGGAAGGGCAGTCTCCAGTCAAGGAGACCACCTATGCCAAACATGGTATCCATCCACAGACAGCCGTTTCGGGGTATTTGCCCCTCATCAGTGTGGAGTAGGAATCTGGCTAGTGGGACATTGCCTAGTAAAAGACTATGTGAGCAAGGATGGTTGACCTTAGGGAGATCAACATCCACCACTGCGGAGACACCATCACGTGTTTCTCAACGCAGTGATTCTAGAGCAATGCCCCCTGGGAAATATTCAAAGCAAGAAGGCCTGCGGAGACACCATCACATGTTTCTCAACACTGGCAGGAAACTAGCCAGGTCTTTCACCGGGAAGGAACAACCACGGGAAGGGCAGTCTCCAGTCAAGGAGACCACCTATGCCAAACATGGTATCCATCCACAACCGGGAAGGAACAACCACGGGAAGGGCAGTCTCCAGTCAAGGAGACCACCTATGCCAAACATGGTATCCATCCACAACCGGGAAGGAACAACCACGGGAAGGGCAGTCTCCAGTCAAGGAGACCACCTATGCCAAACATGGTATCCATCCACAGCGGGAAGGAACAACCACGGGAAGGGCAGTCTCCAGTCAAGGAGACCACCTATGCCAAACATGGTATCCATCACAATAGTTGTCACCTAATATAAATCAAAGTTGATCCAGAGAGAGAAATACCATCCCCTGCAGCTGTCCTTAAAGGGGTATTTCCATCTCCAAGATTCCATCCCAATATTTTGTAAGTGTAATAATAAAATTAGCAAATACCTCCAATTAGAAATATAATATAGTTATTTAGTCTCAGACTAAGGAGGTGATCCTCCGAAACGCGTACCTGTTTGAAAATTGCCACTTGTTTTTATACATATGGAATGACCTTTTAAATCAATATGGAATAAAGAAATTCGTTTTTTAAAATAATCTGGAACCTGGATGCTAGAATTTTCTTTCTTGTTATAAAATTCAGTATTTTGGTTTATGTTCTTCTTTTTCGCCTTAATTTATTGGTAATCGAAGAATAATACCAATTTGGGGCTTACTATACTTTGTGACCCCAATATTTCTATTTATGCTAATGGCCATATTTCTTTCTGGATAATTTAACTTATTACAGTGGAACCTTGGTTTAAGAGTAACTTGGTTTGAGAGTGTTTTGCAGGACAAGCAAAGCTTTCTAAAAATTTGTAACTTGGTTTAAGAGCAATGCTTTTTAAGAAGAGCAAATACTCACCGTGCACACGTCTGGTTCTGTCCTTTCATTGCGCTCTGACCCGCTCTGGAGGTAAATTTCTGTGCATATGTATTGTATACTGTACACACATTGTACAGCACAGTATGTACTATATAGCATATCTATCAATTTGCATTTGTGGACACAGTACTGTACTTTCTTTCTGCTAACCAGTATCACGCATTGTTTGTACTGTACCTCTCGCACACCAACAATTCTATTGTAAGCTAACATGCAGTTTAATTTGTTTTGTATGTTTTGTACTGTGCATTATTTTATATTTGTGTACTGTGATAATTTTATATGAACACAGTACATTATTTTGTATTACTGTAATAAGTTTGTATAAATACAGTAAATATTTTTGGGTTGTGGAACGAATTGTCTGAGTTTCAATTATTTCCTATGGGAAAATTTGCTTTGAAATAAGAGTAACGTGGTTTAAGAGCACACTCCCGGAACCAATTATGCTCGTAATCCAAGGTTCCACTGTATATGACATCCACTGTATATGACATCTTTCCAGAAAGACAGCAGGCTGAAGCAGACAATTCCATAGCGTCACTGCACTCTTAAAGTATAAAAAAGCTTCAGTATTGATGGTGAAACCTTCTGTCCCCTAGACATAGTGTTTGTCTCTGTATATTTTATTTTGTTTAAAACTATAAACACAGTGGGGAACAAACACTTTTAAAGTTTGTGTTCAGCTTAAAATTTGCAGAATTTACCGAGTATACTGTAGAAATTAAGCCCAATTTGTTATTTGCACAGCTTGTCCCACAGCGAGTAACAAGAAAACTATATCTGTAAGGCATGTGCTTTGTGCACATAAACTAACTATATATCCGTTGGCTGTTTACAGGATGTGATGCCACACTTAATATTATGGTAGTGTTTTATAATGGTACCTATCTTGCAAATACAAGGTTCCATACACGTCGTTATTCTGGATTAGTCCTAATTACAGCATTGGATTCTGCCTGGGATAATTACATGCTGGAAAGAAAGCGTCACACTAGGCTATGGAAGGAAATTCCCATATAATCATATACAAGGTTAATATTTCTAAGAAAGAATAATCTTCTGGGACACAAGACAAGAGAATTATTTTCCGGGATGCATTTCAGTAAACTAACTGTGTGCACCCCAATATGGAGACTCAGTAAATCCAGGATGGTTCCTCCAGAAAGAAATGTGTGTGACTTCTGTACATTGCCACAGCAGCCAAAATGTATTGCATCAGGAGCCATTATATCATTTTCCTTCTGGGATATACCTGGAATACGGCTGATTCCATTAGTCCTACGGATATACCAAGCTGATTCCGCACTGGTGATAATGACATTTAGTGGCATCGTCAAGGGCCCTGACATTCAGAGCTCCCGCACGTCTCTCTCAGTACATATTGCACTACTAGACATTCGTGTGATGAGCGGTGTGTTTGTTGATACCAGCCATTTGCAAATACAGTATCCGTCACTATGATATTTCAGAAAACTCCTTTAAATATTTGAGTTAAATCCTTCGCTGTCGTTAATGTTGCTGAATCGGAATAAATGGCTACAGTGCAGCCTCCTGAAAACCACAAAACACAAACACCACAATCTTGGCGTACTTTTCGCTGACAGTAATGTGCCCTATTTCAGCCGGGTTTTATTTCTGGACAGTTTGTTTTTATTGTACAGCTTAATATAGCTCCAGTGTTAAACGTAGAAAAGTGACGCATCAAAGCGGTTAACATTTTCTGTAGGACGCTACCGGTCCCGGATGAGGCATGATGTTTACCTAGGTATCTTTCTATAAAAAGCTTATAGGAAAACAAACAGACCAATAACCAGGACACAGTCATTCAACATTGTGCCTGTCCTATCAGTTATTCTGGTTTCCTTTAAAGCCGTTCTCTTTTGGAGATTGATGTGAGTAAAATGAGATTATATAGCAAGCGGCATCAGATATCAGAAGAAATCTGACAAGAAAAAAAATACTCCAAATTTCTCCATTGTGTCTGGGAAATAAGGTGGGGTTTAGCAAGGTTTCATAGTTTAGAACGCCATGTACCCAAGCTGTTGGGTAGATGCTTGCTGTAGTAAGCTGCCTCCTAGCCAGGGAACTGGTTACAGCTCACATCTGTAAGGCTATGTGCGCACTTACCGGATTTTGCCGCGGATTTGCTGCATGTTTCGCTGCAGAAAATGTTCATAACATCTCTGCAGTGAATCACCAGCAAATCCTATGGAGAAAAAAAATCCTGTGCGCACTAGGCAGAATTTGACAGCTGCATGTTTTGCTGCGGAAATCCCGCAGCAAAAACAAGTGCATGTCACTTCTTTTCCGCAGGTAGCTGCGGGTTTTCCCTAATCTAATGTAAAAATCACGCAGGGAACAGCTTGCGGAAAAACCGCACCAAATCCGCAACAAAACGCGACAATCCGCGGGTGCGGATTTGATGCGGATTTTTTCCGCAGGTGATAAGATCTATGAGAGCCAGCGGAATTTACGCAAGGAAATTTCATTTCCCAGTGCGCACATAGCCTAAGACAAAACTGAGTCTTACTGGGACAGAGATGAGAAGAAAGCACCTACTTGGTCCTCAATCACCTTGTCTAAGGCCTGCTTTACACGTTGCAATTTCGTTGCAATTTCGCATACGATATCGTATGCGATTTGCAATGCCCCCCATCGTATGTGCAGTACGTTCAATTTGTTGAACGTGCCGCACCTATGATTAACCCCCGTCACACATACTTACCTACCATACGACCTCGATGTGGGCGGCGAACGTCCACTTCCTGGAGTGGGAGGGACGTTCGGCGTCACATCGATGTAACGCGGCAGCCGGCAAATAGAAGAGGAGAGGCGGAGCTGAGCGGGACGTAAACATCCCGCCCACCTCCTTCCTTCCGCATTGTGGGCCGGGAGCCGCAGGAGGCAGGTGATTCAGGAATGAACGACGTGCATGCGATGAACGGTTTTTCGTTCAATTGCAATTGCACGTACCTGTCACACGCTACAACATACCTTACGATGCCGGATGTGCGTCACTTACGACGTGACCCCACCGACACATCGTAAGATATATTGTAGCGTGTAAAGCGGGCTTAAGCCTGAAAAAAAAGTACAATCTGCTGAAACACCAGGTCTGCAGCTTGATGGACCCAGCGCCTGATCCCTGTAGTGCCGCCTGTACCCTTCACATTTATTCTTCTTCAGTAGTGTGGCACTGGGAGAAGTCAGCATTTTCTACATGCTTGCAAGTAGGGATGTGTATATCTTACCCCAATCTAATTACGTAAGTGGATTTCCATTACCTGTACACTGACTAAACAGCCTGGACTATCATTGGCAAAGTTAAAAGGGTTTTCTACTGATCATAAAAGGATAACATTTCAAAGTCACTGTAAATACAAGCAACTTTGCAATTTGTCTTTTATTAAAAATCCTCCCCATACTCAAGAACAGAGGGATTTTTTAATTGTATACCTTACTTCTCATTGCCTAAGTTTCAGTTCACCTCTGCAGTCTGTCAGTGGTGGCCATTTTCCTGAGCAAGAAGATCATTCATTCTCTTTGCTATAAAGCTTGCAATTGTTGTTCTGAAGCCATATGGATTGCTGAGTCCGGTCATGTTCAGGGGCATGCATTCCTCTAATACTACAGAGTCAAACTGCCTATTCTTGTCGTATCGGAGGGTATTCAGTTCAGATTAGTGGCTAAACCAGGGGTGTCATACACAAGGCCCACGGGCCGCCTTTTGTGGCCCGCAGGGAGCTAGATCCCTTAACGATCACGGCCCGGTACAGGGAGACACAGCAGCCAGCGCTTTAGTTCAGTTGAATGTATAGCCGGCGCCACTGTCTGCACATCTTTATCAATAGCAGCCACCAGCCAATCAGAAGCATGCAGCTGAAGTCAGATGTTGGCCTCTGATTGGCCAGCGGCAGCCATTAGTTTAGCTGTGCAGAGAGCTTGCCTATGCCCGGCGCCGCCAATACATTCAACTGAAGTAAAGTGCTAATCATGCCATTGACCCCCTGCAATAAGCGGTGATCATCAAGTGGTCTACGTGCCTGCAGGCCACAAGAGGTAGAAAAGAGGATACCAAGAGAACAAAGGACAAGTAAGAATCTTTTCTTTTTTATGTGCAAGTAAAGAATGGCACAATAGGGGACATTACTACAGGATGGGACATTGCTACAAGAAGGGGACTAGGAAAGGGGACATTACTACAGGATGGGACATTGCTACAAGAAGGGGACTAGGAAAGGGGACATTACTACAAGAAGAGGACAAGCATGGGCATATTAAGAAAGGATGGGGACCAGAATGGGGCAAATTACTACAAGTTGTCAAGGATGGGCACATTACTACAGGATGTGGCACAGAATGAGCACATTACTACAGGATGAGGACCAGGATGTGCATAGATGGGGAACTTACTACAAGAAGGGGACAAGAATGGGGCACATTACCACAAGGGGACAAGGATGGGGCACATTACTACAAGATGGGGACAAGTATGGGGCACATTACTACAAGAAGAGGACAAGCATGGGCGCATTACTACATGGGGACATGGATGGGCACATTACTACAGGATGGAGACAAGGATAGGCACATTACTACAGGATTGGGACAAAGATGGGGAACTTACTACAAGAAGGTGACGAGGATGAGGCACGTTACCACAAGGGGACAAGGATGGGACACATTACTACAAGGGGACAAGAATTGGGCACATTACTACAAGGGAACAAGAATGGGGCATATTACTAAAAGAATAGGACCAGCGTGAGCACATTACTACAAGGGGACAAGGATGGGCAAATTACTTCAAGATATGGACACATTACTACAGGATGAAGTCCAGGATGGGCACATTACAACAGGATGAGGACAAGGATGGGCCCATTATTACAAAATGGGGACAAAGATGGTGAACTTACTACAGAATGGGGACAAAGATGGGTAACTTACGACAAGAAGAGGACAAGGATGGGGCACATCACTACAAGAATAGGACGAATAGGGCCAACATAGGCACATTACTACAAGTGGTCAAGGATGGACACATTACTACAGGATGGGGACAAGAATGAGGCACATTTCTTACAGGATGAGGACAAGGTTGGGCACATTATTACAGGATGGGGACAAAGAAGGGGAGATTACTACAAGAAAGGGACAAGGATGGGGCACAATACTACAAAGGGACAAGGATGGGGAAATTACTACAAGAAGAGGACCAGCATGGGCATATTACAACAAGGGGACAAGGATGGGCACATAACTACAGGATGGGGACATCGATGGGCACATTACTACAAGATGGAGACCAAGATGGGCACATCACTACAGGATGGGGACAAGGATATACACATTACTACAGGATGGGGACAAGGATGTGCACATTACTACAGGATGGGAACAAGGATGGGCACATTACTACAGGATGGGGACAAGGATGTGCACATTACTACAGGATGGGGATAAGGATGGGCATATTACTACTGGATGGGGACAAGGATATGCACATTACTACATGATTTGAACAAGGATTGGGCACATTACTACAGGATGGGAACAAGGATGTGCACATTACTACAGGATGGGGACAAGGATGGGCATATTACTACAGGATGGGGACAAGGATGGGCATATTACTTCAAGATATGGACACATTACTACAGGATGAGGTCCAGGATGGGCACATTACAACAGGATGACAAGGATGGGCCCATTATTACAAAATGGGGACAAAGACGGTGAACTTACTACAAGAAGAGGACAAGGATGGGGCACATTACTACAAGAATAGGGCCAACATGGGCACATTACTACAAGTGGTCAAGGATGGACACATTACTACAGGATGGGGACAAGAATGAGGCACATTTCTACAGGATGAGGACAAGGTTGGGCACATTATTACAGGATGGGGACAAAGAAGGGGAGATTACTACAAGAAAGGGACAAGGATGGGGCACAATACTACAAAGGGACAAGGATGGGTAAATTACTACAAGAAGAGGACCAGCATGGGCATATTACAACAAGGGGACAAGGATGGGCACATAACTACAGGATGGGGACATCGATGGGCACATTACTACAAGATGGAGACCAAGATGGGCACATCACTACAGGATGGGGACAAGGATATACACATTACTACAGGATGGGGACAAGGATGTGCACATTACTACATGATGGGAACAAGGATGGGCACATTATTACAGGATGGGGACAAGGATGTGCACATTACTACAGGGTGAGGACAAGGATATGCACATTACTACATGATTTGAACAAGGATTTGTACATTACTACAGGATGGAAACAAGGATGTGCACATTACTACAGGATGGGGACAAGGATGGGCATATTACTACAGGATGGGGACAAGGATGGGCATATTACTACAGGATGGGGACAAGAATGAGGCACATTTCTTACAGGATGAGGACAAGGTTGGGCACATTATTACAGGATGGGGACAAAGAAGGGGAGATTACTACAAGAAAGGGACAAGGATGGGGCACAATACTACAAAGGGACAAGGATGGGGAAATTACTACAAGAAGAGGACCAGCATGGGCATATTACAACAAGGGGACAAGGATGGGCACATAACTACAGGATGGGGACATCGATGGGCACATTACTACAAGATGGAGACCAAGATGGGCACATCACTACAGGATGGGGACAAGGATATGCACATTACTACAGGATGGGGACAATGATGTGCACATTACTACAGGATGGGGACAAGGATGGGCATATTACTACAGGATGGGGACAAGGATATGCACATTACTACATGATTTGAACAAGGATTGGGCACATTACTACAGGATGGGAACAAGGATGTGCACATTACTACAGGATGGGGACAAGGATGGGCATATTACTACAGGATGGGGACAAGGATGGGCATATTACTTCAAGATATGGACACATTACTACAGGATGAGGTCCAGGATGGGCACATTACAACAGGATGAGGACAAGGATGGGCCCATTATTACAAAATGGGGACAAAGACGGTGAACTTACTACAGAATGGGGACAAAGATGGGTAACTTACTACAAGAAGAGGACAAGGATGGGGCACATTACTATAAGAATAGGGCCAACATGGGCACATTACTACAAGTGGTCAAGGATGGACACATTACTACAGGATGGGGACAAGAATGAGGCACATTTCTACAGGATGAGGACAAGGTTGGGCACATTATTACAGGATGGGGACAAACAAGGGGAGATTACTACAAGAAAGGGACAAGGATGGGGCACAATACTACAAAGGGACAAGGATGGGGAAATTACTACAAGAAGAGGACCAGCATGGGCATATTACAACAAGGGGACAAGGATGGGCACATAACTACAGGATGGGGACATCGATGGGCACATTACTACAAGATGGAGACCAAGATGGGCACATCACTACAGGATGGGGACAAGGATATGCACATTACTACAGGATGGGGACAAGGATGTGCACATTACTACATGATGGGAACAAGGATGGGCACATTATTACAGGATGGGGACAAGGATGTGCACATTACTACAGGGTGAGGACAAGGATATGCACATTACTACATGATTTGAACAAGGATTTGTACATTACTACAGGATGGAAACAAGGATGTGCACATTACTACAGGATGGGGACAAGGATGGGCATATTACTACAGGATGGGGACAAGGATGGGAACATTATTACAAGATGGGGACAAAGATGGTCACATTATTACAAGATGGGGACAAAGATGGTCACATTACTACAAGATGGGGACAAGGATGGGCCCATAACTACAAGAAGGACACAAGTATGCGCATATTATTAGAAGATGAAAACCAGTATGGGGACATTACTACAAGATGAGGACCAGGATGTGGCACATTACTACAAGATGTTGACCAAAATTACTATATGGTGCTAATTGTAAGACGGTATTACAAGAAGGGGATAAAATGTAAAATAATAATAAATCACGATTTTTTTACCACTAAAAATGTTGTTTTTTTTTACATATAAAACTAAAATAAACAAGAAAAGTGCATATTTGTTATTGCCACATCCGTAATGACCCAAGCTATAAAACCATACCATAACCCATATGATGAATGCCATTCAAAAGAAATAAAACAAAATAAACAAGCAAAAAATATTCAAAAACGTGATCCAAAAGGGGCATAAAAATAAATAAATATGATATCGCATTTTACTTCACATATTAAAGGGATTGTCCAGGACTGACGCTCAGAAAAAGTGTTATCCCTGATCATGGGGTGAGTCTTGTATTGCCACTTGGCCCCCACTGAGTGAGTTGAATTGAGCTGCAATACCACACCATGATTTGTCAGGGGTTGGCGCTATTTCTGAATCAAAGACAGACATGTTTTTCTAATACTCGAAAACCATTTTAAAGGAGTCATTTGTTTTTCACTACTTTAGATTCAAGATGGAGTAGAATCAAACAAAAGGATATTATATTGTGTTTTCTTCATTTATTACTCTTGTTTAAATATTACTGTTCCTTTAAATGTTATTTCAAAGTATGGCCAAGTATACAGAATGCCCAAAGTAAATCACATATAAAGACTAATTGTGTATACAATTACAGAAAATTGTGTCCTGGGAAATTTCATAACTATTAATCCATGTGGCAAGCTTCAATTATATTTCCTAATTAAAATCCCATTGATAAATAGCCGGATCATTTCTGCTATATTGCCCTTTTAAAAGGAAATATCAATATAATCCTCAATATTCACAAATGTAAATATTTACCCAGAACATTGCGTAAATATTGTGAAACTCTAATTACAACCATTTTAAAGGTTACGGGATGTATATGCATAAATCCATTAACGCCACAGTAAAAATATGATTTATGGAGCTCTCTTTGTAAACATGTGCAATCTAGTAATATATATCTAATCCTCAACATTGAAACTGCAACACCAAGAAGGAAAAATCATAGAATTATGAAATTCACTGGATGGATAGACACATTTATACCATGCAGAGGATGAAAAAATGGAAACAAAATCTTTATCACATCTCGTTTTATTAAATATCAAGTATGAACACCACACTCAGAAATACATGCCTTATGCGCCGAGGTTATTATCGGTTCTCTGAGGAACGTTCTGCCACACTGAACTCACTTGGGAACACAAATCATCAAGATCCACTGCTGGCAGCTCCCTTTAGCATTGCCAACCAATGATGTGCTACCATAAGTGATATCTCCAATATGAGACGTTTAGGTCACACAGGCTGCTGAAACGTAGAACGAGCAGAATATTCAGCATGCCAAAATGTATAAGTGCGTGTATTTCTGTGCATGGCATTCTGAAATCGATGGATAGATCGGGAAGTTTTGAATATGTTGTTTCCATATTTTCATCAATTGTGGTGCTTACTGAAATATCAATCCCTTGAGCAGATTTGCAAGACCATACCTACCAAACCAAGCTGTTTATCAGCAAGTAGCAGGTCGAAGATTTAAATGCAGATCTCAGGACGTTTAACCCCTTCACGACCATGGACGGAAAGATCCGTCCTTGTGCCCTGGGCCTTAACGACCAAGGACGGATCTTTCCGTCATGGCGGAATCGCGGCACCGGAGCCTCCGGTGACTGCGATCGGTTAACATAAACCGCAGATTCGGGGAGGAGGGGACCTGTTCCTGACCTTAGGAGGGGTGGTGCCTCCTCCCCGGACCTACGGAGGCTGTGATTGGCTGACGAACGCCGCTCAACCAATCACAGCCACTGTAATGTTCCAGCCACTTAAAATGACTGAAACATTGAATTCCAGCCCTGGCCAGTGCAGCTGTAGCACTGGCCATTGGCTGGAGCTGGGTGACCTCACTGGATCACCCTCCCCCAGCTCCACTGCTCTGATTGGAGAGATCGGCCTTGTGACCGATTTCTCCAATCACAGTGTACCTGTTGCCGGTGACCGCCCCCGTCATCGTCCCTGCAGCACGCCAGCACAGTGAGTGTACACAGTGCAATGGCAGGGCGACAAGCTCCGGTCCCATGCTGTTATGAGACCGGAGCATGGGACCCGGAAGTTGCCGCGCTGCCATTGCACTGTACGAAAAGCGTCTCGATCCGCCGCCGCCGCCGCTGCCCTCCCCGATCTCCTGCCCGCACCCTCACCCCCACACCTCCCGATCCGCTGCCGCCCTCCATCTGCCACAGTGCCACCGCTCCCCCCAATCTGCTGCCCGGCCCCTCACCTCCGTGCAGCAGATCAGAGGGAGCGGTGGCACTATGACAGATGGAGCAGGACTGGGATCGTGCACCCTGTCCTCCTCCATCTGTCATAGTGCCACCGCTCCCTCCGATCTGCTGCCCGGCCCCTCCCCCTCGTGATCGGTCGGTGCTCGCCCCCTCCCCTCTGTGATGTGCTGCTCGCCCCCTCCCCTCCCCTCCGTGATGTGCTGCTCGCCCCCTCCCCTCCCCTCCGTGATGTGCTGCTCGCCCCCTCCCCTCCCCTCCGTGATGTGCTGCTCGCCCCCTCCCCTCCCCTCCGTGATGTGCTGCTCGCCCCCTCCCCTCCCCTCCGTGATGTGCTGCTCGCCCCCTTCCCATCCCCTCCGTGATGTGCTGCTCGCCCCCTCCCCTCCGTGATGTGCTGCTCGCCCCCTCCCCTCCGTGATGTGCTGCTCGCCCCCTCCCCTCCGTGATGTGCTGCACGCTCCCCCCACCTCTCACCCCCGTGGTCAGCTACCCGCCCCCTCCCCTGTCACCGCCGTGATGTGCGCTCCCTCCCATGTCACCGCCGTGATGTGCGCTCCCTCCCCTGTCACCGCCGTGATGTGCGCTCCCTCCCCTGTCACCGCCGTGATGTGCGCTCCCTCCCATGTCACCGCCGTGATGTGCGCTCCCTCCCCTGTCACCGCCGTGATGTGCGCTCCCTCCCCTGTCACCGCCGTGATGTGCGCTCCCTCCCCTGTCACCGCCGTGATGTGCGCTCCCTCCCCTGTCACCGCCGTGATGTGCGCTCTCTCCCCTGTCACCGCCGTGATGTGCGCTCCCTCCCCTGTCACCGCCGTGATGTGCGCTCCCTCCCCTGTCACCGCCGTGATCTGCTGTCCGTGCTCCCTCCCCTGTCACCCCCGTGATCTGCTGTCCACTCTCCCTCCACCTCTCACCCCCGTGATCTGCGCTCTGCTCACCTGTCTCCCCCGTGATCTGCGCTCTCTCACCCCCGTGATCTGTGCTCCCTCACCTGTCACCCCGTGATCTGTGCTCCCTCACCTGTCACCCCGTGATCTGTGCTCCCTCACCTGTCACCCCCGTGATCTGTGCTCCCTCACCTGTCACCCCCGTGATCTGCGCTCTGCTCACCTGTCTCCCCCGTGATCTGCGCTCTCTCACCTCTCACCCCCGTGATCTGTGCTCCCTCACCTGTCACCCCGTGATCTGTGCTCCCTCACCTGTCACCCCCGTGATCTGCTGTCCGCTCTCCCTCACCTCTCACCCCCGTGATCTGTGCTCTGCTCACCTGTCTCCTCCGTGATCTGTGCTCTGCTCACCTGTCTCCTCCGTGATCTGCGCTGCGCTCCCTCCCCCACCTCTCACCCTCCCTGATCTGCTGCCTCCTTCATCTCCTGTGATCCAGCTGCCTAGATCCATCCTGTAGGGTAACTATCCCCAATCTCACCTCCCACTCCCCTTCCCACCCATCCCCCCCACCCGCCCCCTCCCCCCATCCTCTGCCGCTCCTGCATCCACTGCGCCCTCTCCCATCCGCCCCCACCCTATCCCAGCCGCCGTCTCACAATCACAGATGCTCCCTTTATATGCCGCTGCCCCCCCATCTGCTGCCGCCCCATCTGCCGCCCCCCCCCCCAATCTTCCGCTGTTTTTTTTTTTCTATGCCATGGGGGTCTAGTTTCCAAAATGGGGTCACATGTGGGGGAGCTCCACTGTTTCGGCACCTCAGGGGGTCTCCAAACAGCATGGAATACGCTAATTGTCCCAGACAATTTTGCGTTTGAAACGTCAAATGACGCTCCTTGCCTTCCGAGCCCTGCTGTGCGCCCAAACATTTGAGTTCCACCACATATGAGGTATCTGCGTACTCAGGAGAAATTGCACAATACATTTTATGGTGCAATTTTTCCTGATACCCTTGTGAAAAAAAAAGCTACCTGGTTGAAGTAACAATTTTGTGGTAAAAAAGGTTTTTTTTATTTTCACGGCTCAACTCTATTAACGTTTGTGAAGCCCCCAGAGGCTCAAAGTGCTCAATAAACATCTAGATAAATTCCATGAGGGGTCTAGTTTCCAAAATGGGGTCACATGTGGGGGAGCTCCACTGTTTCGGCACCTCAGGGGGTCTCCAAACGCAACATGGAATACGCTAATTATCCCAGACAATTTTGCGTTTGAAACGTCAAATGACGCTCCTTGCCTTCTGAGCCCTGCTGTGCGCCCAAACATTTTATTTCTACCACATATGAGGTGTCTGTGTACTCAGGAGAAATTGCACAATACATTTTATGGTGCAATTTTTCCTGATACCCTTGTGAAAAAAAAAGCTACCTGGTTGAAGTAACAATTTTGTGGTAAAAAAAAATAAATTTATTTTCACAGCTCAACTCTATTAACTTTTGTGAAGCCCCCAGAGGCTCAAAGTGCTCAATAAACATCTAGATAAATTCCATGAGGGGTCTAGTTTCCAAAATGGGGTCACATGTGGGGGAGCTCCACTGTTTCGGCACCTCAGGGGCTCTCCAAACGCAACATGGTGAGGCTAACGATTCCAGCTAATTTTCTGTTCAAAAAAGTCAAATGGCGCTCCTTCCCTTCCGAGTCCTGCCGTGCGCCCAAACAGTGGTTTTTCGCCACATATGAGGTATCTTTGTGTTCAGTAGAACTTGCCCAACAAATTTTGGGGGTTCATTTAATCCTGCTACCCTTGTGCATATGCAATATTTGAGGCTAAATTAACATTTTTGTTGCAAAAAGTAAAATGTTCATTTTTTCCTTCCACATTGCTTTAGTTACTGTGAAGCACCTGAAGGGTTAATAACCTTCTTGAATGTGGTTTTGAGTAGCCTGAGGGGTGCCGTTTTTGGAATGGTGTCACTTTTGGGTGTTCTGTGTCATGTAGACCTTTCAAAATCGTTCAAATGTGATGTGGTCCCTAAAAAAAGTGGCTTTGTAAATTTTGTTGTAAAAATGAGAAATTGCTCATAAACTTTGAACCCCTATAACTTCCTTAAATTTTTTTTTTTTTCCCAAAATTGTTCTGATGTAAAATAGACATGTGGGAAATGTTATTTATTAATTATTTTGTGTCATATGTCTCGTTGGTTTTAGAGCATAAAAATTCAAAGTTTGAAAATTACAAAATTTTCAAAATTTTTGCGAAATTTCCGTTTTTTTCACAAAGAAATGCAAAAAATATCGGCCTAAATTTACCACTAACATGAAGCCCAATATGTCACGAAAAAACAATCTCAGAATCACCGGGATCCGCTGAAGCGTTCCAGAGTTATAACCTCATAAAGTGACACTGGTCAGAATTGCAAAAAATGGCCTGGTCTTTAGGGTCAAAATAGGCTTGGGGCTGAAGGGGTTAATCACACATTTTGGGGTACATTTGTTAAGGTTGGTGTTTCTTAGGGGTACTTTGCACGTTGCGACATCGTTACTGCGATCTCGTCTGGGTCAAATTCAAATCGAAAGTGACGCACATCCGGTGCCAGTAACGACGTTGCAACGTGTAAAGCCTAGAAGCACTGATAAACGATCGCAAAAGCGTCGAAAATCGGTGATCTGTGTAGTGTCGGTCATTTCCATAATTTTGCTGCAGCGACAGGTACGATGTTGTTCCTCGTTCCAGTGGCAGCACAAATCGCTGTGTATGAAGCCGCAGGAGCGAGGAACATCTCCTTACCTGCGTCCCGGCTGCAATGTGAAAGGAAGGATGTGGGCGGGATATTTACGTCCCGCTCATCTCCGCCCCTCCGCTTCTATTGGCCGCCTGCCGTGTGATGTCGCTGTGATGCCGCATGACCCGCCCCCTTAGGAAGGAGGCGGGTCGCCGGCCAGAGCGACGTCGCAGGGCAGGTAATTGCATGTGAAGCTGCCGTAGCGATAATGTTCGCTACGGCAGCTATCACAAGATATCGCATCTGCGACGGGGGCGGGGACTATCGCTCGGCATCGCTACAATCAGCTAGCGATATCGCAGCGTACAAAGTACCCCTTAGAGCACCACTCTTGCAGTTTTTTGTATTTTACCACTGGAGTGGTGATTTAAATCAAAGTCCCCTGACCTCGGTCTCACACTCACCATCCGGCAGTTTCACTTTCTATCGCTGCCGCTCTGGTTGGTCTTTGGAGATTTATAACCTTCCAGCAGCTCCAACATTTCATGGAGCGTGCTGGCGGTCACAGCGCAATACATCTCTATAAGAGCCTCATTCAGGCTCTCTTAGACTTGTATTGAGAGCTTGTGACACAACTTCTGACTACCGGACAGTCATATGTTACAGGCACAAGATGGCGCCACGAGACAAGTGTGGTGCCGAAAAAAAGGTGAAGCCATCGGATTGTGAGAAGACCGAGTGCTTTAAGCCAGCTTTGAAGAAAACCAATGCTTTCTACTGAATCCATATTCTGCTTTGTGCGCGCGTCTGCTGAGCTCTACACTTTAGGAAGACATTTGTGCAATTGGTGGGGGTCTCAGTACCTGAATCCCCACTGGATTAGAAGCAAATGAACTGACTGCTAAATACAAAAAAATAACCAAAAACTGCTAAAAGTCTAGATACTATTTAAAGGTAACTTGTCAGGTCCCCTATTCCCTCTAACCCAGAAACATTGATACCTGTATGCCCAAATTCCCTTCCTAACCAACACTGTATAACACTATTCACTAATATGAATGCAAAAAAAAACTACTTATAAACTTCGCTAATTAGCCCTATGCTAATTAGTGCCTGTGACTAGTCGGCCCTTTTTCCATGTGGGCGTGAAAACATAGTTTCCACGAGTTGACGTCACCACCAACTCCTGGAAATCTCGCACATGTGCGCTGCTCATTTCAGCCTCGTCAGTGCTCCCTAGAAGCAGAGTGTACGTTTCCTGGCTTCATTAGGTGCAGTATCATGACCCAAAGTTCAGAAGATGGCTCACATACAAGTCTAGCAAACGTATGGTCATGTGCAGTGCGCCTAATGACCAAAACCTTGCAGAAATAGTATTAAAGACCCTTGAAAAAGCCATATTTTCTACACAAGTTGGGGAGTGCTGGTTTAGCTCTATCATTGTGAGAGCAGCTATGGAGGGTTGCATTATGCATTTTACGTTCAGCCCTTTATGGGAGGGAACAAGGTTATTGCGAAGTTTTGGTACTGGATTATATTTAGAAAAATTACCTATCTGGGGCTACCCATTCTGTTATTAAGTAAGTAGGGCAGCCTTAGATTAGTGATAATTTTTAAATGATAGTTGAGCAAGAAGATTCAGGCCGCCTCAGTTCCATTTTACTCCATGCGGCAAATAATGCACTATGGCTGCAAAGTGTGAACACAGCCTAAAGGCCACTTTACACGCTACGACATCGCTAGCAATTGCTAGTGATGTCGAGCGCGAAAGCTCCCGCCCTCATCGTACATGCGATATCGTGTGATCACTGCCGTAGTGAACATTATCGCAACGGCAGCGATCACATGCACATACCTGCTCTGCGACGTCGCTGTGACTGGTGATCCACCTACTTTCTAAGAGGGCAGTTTGTTTAGCGTCACAGCGACGTGACAGCAGTGTCATCGAACCGCCGCCCAATAGAAGCGGAGGGGCGGAGATGAGCGGGACGTAACATCCCGCCCACCTCCTTCATTCCTCATTGCGGGCGGCCGCAGGTAAGGAGAGGTTCCTCGTTCCTGTGGTGTCACACATAGCGATGTGTGCTGCCGCAGGAATGAGGAACAACTTCGTATACCGAGCAGCAGCGATATTCGAGAATAGGGGGGCATGTCACCGATGAGCGATTTTGACCGTTTTTGCGACGATTCAAAATCGCTCATAGGTGTCACACACAAAGACATCGTTAAAGCGACCGGATGTGCGTCACAAATTCCGTGACCCCAACGAGATCGCTTGAGCGATGTCGCAGCATGTAAAGCGGCCTTAACTCTTATTTCCATATCACTTATCTTCAAGGAAAAGCTCATTCCCACAGATATGCTATTCTCTTGGCTCACCCATGATGTCATAGCGTTTGACTTTTACTTGATAGATAGTTAAATGCTGTGAACAGCCTTCTTAGGGGTTTACGCTGCCGTTCGGATGGCGTCGTGAGCGAGGTAACTTACGTTATCAGCAGGGGTTTAATTCAAGTTATGACACAAGTGTGAAGATGTTGAGATATAGACGTGTTTGCTTCTGATGAGCAAGCAATTGAATATAATTTGATAATAGAAAATAAATATCAGGGAGCTTTACTTTTTGAGTTTCCATTGTAGTAAAGAACCTGAAGTGCAGCCCCATGTATATACAGACACACTGCTGTATATCAGATGATCTGGAGATCCGGTGCCTTCACATATGATCTGTAGATATTCTAACACTGTATCTTTAGAAATGTAATAGGTTTTGTACTCTCTGTTATGTGGCGGTGCACATACTGTTCCAATTACAGCCGGTTAAACACATGGACCACTTACTAAGCATGTTTTACTTACTCTATTAAATCAATTTCCTGGCCATACCTGCAATCTATGCTACCTCGTGTTTATTGAGGTTATGGTGGGAAAAAAAGCTGACTAGGGAATTTTACATTGAAGCAAAACATCCCTTATACGGAAAGTTTCATCTGAGGTGCAGTCATCGGAGCGATCATAAAATATTTCAGGATAATGTCACTGTGGTACGGCAAAGCTGAAGGTGCATTTAAAACCCTGCTTACACTGGTCAATCCCTGAAACGTTTCATTCATTTCTGAAGAATCGATTCAGACCACCCACGTAGCAAGTGGGAAGAGTAAATAATTACAATGCAGATCTCTTAGGGTCTTTCAGACGTCCGTGCAGCACTTTCCGTGCAAACACTTTCCGTGCACAGAGCACAAAATGTACGGACTGGCAGCGGCTCTCCGGAGCGTGACAGCTTCATGTATTTGTATGAGGCTGTAACGCTCGGCACAGGAGACCCCAGGCCAGTCTGTTGCATTGCGGTCTGTACACGGAGTGGTCACAGATCTCCTGTGCCGAGCATGACAGCCTCATACAAGTAGTTGAAGCTGTCACTTTCTAATAGGGAGAACCGTCGCCACACTGTGCATTCTGGTCTGTGCATGGACTGTTCTGCAAGGATACCTGGGCTTGGTATTTCCCTTGTCATATCTTTAAACTCGGCAAGAGTTGGATATTGACTAATTAAGTGTCCCACTTAATATGGTGGTTAAGGTGGTCTCCTAAAAAGAGGCACTCCCTGGCTAGCTTCTTCCCGGAGGGCTATCTGGCTATTTTCCGTGTCGAGACTCCTAACAGAGGCTCCACAGACTTTTTTGATTACTACTTCCCAGGGGGAAATGCATCTAGGATTTCACTGTGTTGAGCACCTTTGCTGGCTGCCAGCATTGTTTTCACTGGCTGGTCTCCCCGAGATCACTGATTATTTAGTCCTGCATGGATGACTGAAAGAGCCCGACAGGTGCATTTACATCGCTGATGGAGGAAAGTAAATGACTGCTGATCGGCTACATAGAAGCCAAGCAGCGGTCGTTTTATAGTATGGGCCCATCTTATGTGCACAGATACCTTGTTATGTGCCATAGGCTGCCATGTTCTCAGCAGGGCATTTTTTTTCTATTCCACAGGACAATGTGTTTCCGAGAACAATAAGTTTTAAAAAACTTAAAAATGACAAAGAAGTGTTTTGCTCATTTATTGGGTGATTGGCAGCCTATGTACCCTGGACGATTATTAGGACATAAGCGCTCCTAGGAATAATCGTCTAGTGGAAGTGCACCGTAGTGCTAAAGAGGTTGTCCACTACTTTTACATTGATGGTCTATCCTTAAGATAGGTCATCATGTCTGATCTGTTGGAATCCGACAACCCACTCCCACGCTGATCATCTGTTGTCCCTGCTGGCAGCAAATCGCCAGAAATGCTCAGTTCCGGAGCTACTCCATCTTCTGATAGCGTATGGGTACTGTACATCTGCCTCCTATTGATTTGAATAGGATGTGAATGTGCAGCACCTGGCCGTGGCCGCTATCAGAAGGCTGGGCAGCTCCGGAACTGAGCATTTCCTGCTGCCGGCTGCCACCACCTGCAACTGTGAGCAGCTGATTGGCGGGGTGCCAGACCCCGGCCGATCAGACATTGATGACCCATCCTAAGAATAGTCCATCAATGATAAAGTAGTGAATAATCCCTTTAATGTGAAACCAAATCATTTCTCATAATGCTATTTCTAGGTCTAGGCCTTTATAGTCACTCAGAAGTTGTATTTCTTATATCTAATTCACTGTATAGACATATTTAAAGGGAACTCGCCACATGATTTATGTTGTCAAAACCACGAGTATCATGAATCAGAGCTCGGCTCCTACATTTAAAAATGGTGTTTTAAAGCAGTATTAAAAACAGACAAAAACTTGTGAACAAGAAGGGGTATTTATCATGGTTTTTTTAAGTAAAACTACTGTACCAAAGTTGTGAAAAAGTATACAGTTTTTATTATTACAAAAAGTGAAAATATCAAAAATCACATGTGATGACAGTTAGACATACATAGTTAAAATCCAATTAGATGAGACAGAGAGAGAAAAAGGTCCCAGGGAGGGAGACAGACTACCCCTGAATACACCAGTATGTAACACCACCAGAATAATCTCAGAGGAAAAAAAAAAAAAAGTCATGTAGTGGTGGGTAAAATGGCACCTGAAGGACCTACCTGTGGTATGTATAGCACCCAGAAAGGGAGTCTGTCAGCCTCACATTGGGACCGGGTCCACATGTGAGGCTGACAGACTCCCTTTCTGGGTGCTATACATACCACAGGTAGGTCCTTCAGGTGCCATTTTACCCACCACTACATGACTTTCTTTTTTTTTTCCTCTGAGATTATTCTGGTGGTGTTACATACTGGTGTATTCAGGCCCTGATCTGGACCTTATCCTGTTGGTTACTGTTTAATGTATGGACATTCCATCACTCCACTAGCCCAGGGAGTATACTATTGATATCTTTTGGTTACTTATATGCCCCCCCTGGATATAGTAATACTACTTTCTTACCAGTTTTAGTTAAGGGGTAGTCTGTCTCCCTCCCTAGGACCTTTTTCTCTCTCTGTCTCATCTAATTGGATTTTAACTATGTATGTCTAACTACTAACTGTCATCACATGTGATTTTTGCACTTTTTGTAATAATAAAAACTGTATACTTTTTCCCACCTGTGGTACAGTAGTTTTACTTAAAAAAACCATGATAAATACCCCTTCTTGTTCACAAGTTTTTGTATGTATTCTATGGGGTCCATGTATATTACAACAAATATGAGGTCCGCTCTACTTGGTCTCTGTTTTTCTAGTATTAAAAACAGGTCTAAGAACCAGGGATATACCGTATTTTTCGGACTATAAGACGCACCTGACCATAAGACGCACCCTGGTTTTAGAGAAGGAAAATAGTAAAATAAAATTTTAAGCAAAAAATGTGGTCATGAGACACTGTTATGGGGCGAGGATCTGCTGCTGACACTGTTATGGGGTTAATGTCCCCAAATTCTTTACTAAGGTACCCCATCCTGGTAATGATCCTCCTGCCTTGTATATATATACATGTCCCTCATCCTGGTATAACCCCATCTTGCTATATACTGGCATCCTGGTATGTGCTCCCATACTGCTATATACCTCATCCCAGTATATTGCCGCATCATGCTATATACCCCATCCTGTCCTGCTATATACTCCATCCTGGCATATGGCCGCATCCTGCTATATACCCCCATCCTGGTATGTGCTCCCATCCTGCTATATACCCCCATCCTGTTATATACACACTATCATCCTGCTATATATGCCATCATCCTGCTATATATGCCTTCATCCTGCTATATACGCCATCATCCTGCTCATATACCCCCCATCATCCTGCTCATATACCCCCATCATCCTGCTATATGTCCGGCATCCTGTGGCACACAAAAAAAAAAAAAATAAACGTTTATACTGTACTCACCTTTCCTCGTTCCACGCAGCATGGCTCCTCCTCCCGTCTGTGCCGGCAGTGCTGTGTGGAGCCGGCCACGATCCCTGCAGCATCGCAATGTCCTCCTGTCTGCCGGCTCCGGCTGCGTGTGGACACGTGCGCACAGCGATGACGTCATCACTTTGAGCGCCGCTAGTCTCCACACAGCCTGAGCCGGAAGACAGGAGGACATCGCGGTGCTGCAGGTGAACAGTGAGTACAGTATACTGATTCACTGCGCCCCGCGCTGATGATGATGCACGGGGGGCAGTGAATACAGCCGCATGATCACTTCAGGCTGTAGTTGCCAGGGGTGATCATGCGGCCGGCTGTTTACTATGCGCGCACCCCCCGCCCATCATCCCGCCCACCTGTCAGCTTCAGCGCTGAGAGATGATGGGCGGGAGGATAGGCGTGCATATGTAATGAGCGGGCCCACGTGGTCACGGCAGACGCTGCTGAAGCCTGCTCGTGCCCCGATGACCCGCTCCACCGCAGCACCCTCATTCCCCTCAACCACATTCAGACCATAAGATGCACCCCCCACTTTCCCCCAACATTTTGGGGGGAAAAAAGTGTGTCTTATGGTCCGAAAAATACGGTAGTTGTGGAGGTTTTTTTCCTGCCCAATTAGCTAGATTGACAGGCTTCTCCCTACACCCAGGTGGAAAACACCCAAAGCGGACATGCCTCCATGATTAGCCATCTTATCCCGAGCCCCGTTTTAAACTATGATTTTTATCAAGTCAAAAACACTGAGGCGATTCAGAGTAACACATGCACATTTGTAATGTGGGGAGCCAGGCTCCGATTCTTGTGGACTCTAGTGGACGACTTCCAGCCACTAGAGGGAGCCTAAAGGATATTCTCATTTCAACCATTTATGTCAGGAATAATAAGCGTCAGCCGCAGGCAGTGGGGCTGTGGAAACAGTGAACTGCAGCTCAACTATGATATTTACGTAGTTCACATACAAATGAAAAGAGATGTGTCAATCAGTATGGTAAGAGAAGCAAGTTTACACCATGGTAATGGCAGAGAGCGTGATTATTGTACCTCTGAGGATAATCAGCATGTCTTCAAGATCAATTGCAATGTATCTTTTAACACATAAGATACTGTGCAAGGTGCAAATAAGAATATACAAAATCATTGTAATAAATCTTATGTCAAATGTAAACTCTTGTAAAAGGGGGTCTTCATCCAGTTAATTTATACCACATTATCCAATATTTTATTGCTGCCATTTACATCTATAGAAGCTAAGAAGCTTGCATAATGTGGACAACACATATTGTACATGTAGATGACGGGCTGCACTCCCCCATATTTTATCTATTTCACATCAACCATCAAGTGGGTGAGGTTTGCCCGAAGTGCGGAGTCCATGGTGCTGATTGCCTGCCGGTAACACACACTGAAGGCACATCACTCCAGGCATCAGCTCGGATTCTGCTGACAGGGCACAACTAATCACCTTATACAATCACAGTCTGTTCCCAGCGCTTAGGTTTGTGTCCTGCGTTGGCCCCTGAGCAGTCGTCTTCTCAAATCCTTTTTATTACATAGTGTCTGGCCATAGCTTATGTGATGTTGGTATATTGTTCATGTGCAGAAATCTTTTTTTCTGTGTTGCTGTCCTTAATAAGAGGCCTCATTGTTCCATGTCAGTTTAACTTACCCCTGAAAACCAGGCTTTTCTGCATACCTAGACTTAAAGGGAGTCAGTCACCCCCAAAATGTATTTTTAGTGGGCTATACAATGTTGTAGGGGGCTTAGCCCCGATACCAACCACATGAGCACTGTACTTGTTACAGGGGCAGTGCCTGAGAAAATAACTTTTAATTCACATGCAAATGAGGAGGGTTTGGTGTACCCTTGGTGTGGCCAAGCGTTTGGCACAAGGTTACGCCTCCTCATTTCCATATTTTTGCCCTGTCTCGGCTTATTCTTGTCTCAGTGCTGCGGGTGTGTCTGCGCTTGTCCTCCCTGCCTCCTTTCTTCTGACACTGCTCACTACACGTTTTGGTAAATTAGAGCAGTGAGTGTAACCATCATGTATAGGGACAGAACTATTGTATTATTCTGTCACATCATGATTGCATCATTATTCCTGACAGTTACTTCATTTTTCTCATGACCGATGTGCTGTTGTTATTCCACTGCAGACATATTACTGTACCGCTCTGTGACGTCACTACTGTGTCTCTGTTCCTCATCCTGTATCATGACGGTGTTGATTACGCTGTGGGATATCATTGTGTGCATTAACTATGTTCTGTGACAGTACAGTGCACACTTTTTAAGGTCCTAGGTGTATAAGTGCACGAGACACACTTACAACTTAATACTGTTTCTAAGGCCTTGTTCACACACTGAAGTTTTACCCGCGGTTTTTGCTGCAGAAATTTCTTGAGAAAATGGTTGTAACCTTTCTGCAGACATTCCCCAGCAAAACCTATGGAAAAAAAAATTAGCTGTGCACACACTGCAGTTTTTTCTCAAGAGCATTCTTTCTGCAAAATTTCTTGAGATAAAGAATGTGCATGTCACTTCTTTTCTGCAGGTACCTGCATTTTTTGCCATAGATAATGGTAAAAAAAAACGCAGGGACCAACCTCCGGAGAAAACGCACCAAAACCACATAAAAAATGCAGGTTTTTGGTGCGGTTTTCGACCGCAAGTGCGGTAATCTTTCAGACTCTCAAGGAGTTTCTTGAGAAAAATCCTTTTTCTAGTGTGAACAAAGCCTTAAGGGGGTCCTAAGGTTCCTTTGCAACATAAGAGGATCCAAAAATGGTTAGAAATTATGGAGCTGTGGTGTTTAAGCACCATCTAAGAACTTCCGGCCCCACTTTGTGTCGGTAACAGCTGGTTAGGTGGGCCGGGTATCACACCCCCACTGGTCACATATTGATGGCCTACCCCAGGGCTAGACAAAAAAAAAAGTGGTGGCCAAACCCTTTAAAATTACCTTGTGAACAATTTTACAGTTTAGTGAATGGATGGTAAGCTAATTTAAAGGGAATCTGTCACCAGGATTTTACTACCTCATCTGAGAGCAGCACAGTGTAGGAAAAGAGACCCTGAATCAAAGGATGTGTCACTTAATTTACTGGGTGCTGCAGATATGACACACTCAGAGTTCTTATATGTAGTATGTAGCAGAGCTTAGAAGGCAGCCCCCATCCATACTACAGCTCTCTGTGTACACTGTAGACAGTGATCATATCAAAGGAGGGGCCGAAATCGGACAACATGGCACAAGGCAGCTAGTAACAGCAATGAATGTCCTAGTGAAAAAACCTTCATTGCAAGTAAGATCTCCTGCTGTTTTCAGATTACAAAGCAAAAACCTGCTGACAGATTCCCTTAAGCAAACCAAATAAAATCCATTTTCAGACTCCATATATATGAAAAGGTTGCTTGTACACAGGCTTGTACACAGGCTTGTTCAGTCAAGGCATGAAATACAGCTTCATTTTGTTTTCCCACGTATAACTCCTTCCATTGCTATGATTCTAATAGCCTAAATGTATGTTTCGGCAGTAAAGAAACCTCTGTCTGCCACATCATGGCAGTAAATCCCCAAACCTTCTCAGTCGCAGTCACATACAATATTGGCAAAACAATTAAAATGACTTATTTTATGATGCAATTGATTAAATACTGGTGCATGCTATAGTATAGCTACTAAAAACTCCCGAGAGGTTGTATTGTTTCCTGGCTGCCATTATGTAATAAATTTTGTTAAACTGAATTACGGGTGTGATCTATAATCCTGGTTACAAGTTCCCCCAGACTGCTGGAGTCATTACCTGGCCGTAGCCAAGAAATGTCGGTAATTATCTTAGTGGGGAGTACTGAAGCAATCAAGAACAAAAATAAATAAAAGGAGAACGTTATATTTATTGACTATACATAATAGAAAAGCCCTTTGTGTGACCAGTTATTCATACGTTAGTATTCTTCTGAGCAAGTGATGGATAAAAAAAGAACATGTCATCGAGGGAAATTTTTAAATGGTCCCATTTTTAAAGTCCTCGATAGGCTATGTGCGCACGTTGCGTCGGAGTACCTGCAGTTTATTCTGCACGTTTTCCTTCCCTTGGTTTTTGACCAAATGGCTTTTGACCATTTTTTAGCGCTAAAAACGCATGCGTTTTTACCGCGTTTTTAGTGCGTTTTCAGCGCTTTTTACTTGCATTTTCACCTGCGTTTCTGCAGATGCGTTTTGTAGATCAAGACACTGAGAAATAAAGTTGAAATAGTCAAAAAGAATGAAAAAAGAGAAAAAAAAGTATAAAATTAACTTTTAAAAAAAATATATGGGAAATTATCAATTTTAATGACAAAATAGTGGTTATGCACATTTTAACAGAAAAATAGGTGAAGTTTATTATTTTTTAACATTTAAATTTTCAGTTATTGTGTGTGTGTAAAGGAACATTAGAACCCATTAATTTTTGGCCAGAAAAGCATGCGTTTTTGGAGCCAAAAACGCAGTGGAAAAGCAGGTAAAAAGCATGAAAAACGCAGGAATTGTTCTTTTGGGTACATTTTGCCATTTCTCATTGACTCCAATGTTAAGGAAACGCTGCAGAAATGGCAAAAACAACTGACATGCTGCTTCTTTTTCAGCATGGTTTTTGACCACAAATATGCAAATTAAACGCTGCTGAAAAAAAAGCAAAGTGCAGACAGGATTTCTGCTTTTCCCATAGACTTTGCTGGAAAACAAAAACGCATGCGTTTTAGCACAAAAACGCTGCTGCTAAAAACGCTGCAGAAACGCGGTAAAAAACGCAACGTGCGAACATAGCCATACATTACTCCTTCTTGCACTAATGTTTATATATGGTATGTAAGAAAGGATTGTCTTCTTCAGCCTTTTGCAGTCTTATAAAGACTGGGCATGAGATGGCCATGTACGAGCAATCTAAAGCACAGGTTAAAGAAAACATCCGGCTTTTATATCGGAAACAGTGTCATGTATGTTCATAAGTAAAAATGACCTGGCAGCATGATTCTCCAGGTCAGTACGATTATGGCAATATAAAATTATACCTTTTCTTTATTATTATTTTTGAAATGGTAAAAAAAAAATCAGAAATTTGTATAAAAAAATGTGTTTGTATTGTCATTCTTAGGCCTTGGTTTCACTAGCATATAGCTTCCGATACAAGAGCATGAGAAGCGATATGCTAATGATCCTCTTCTGCGAGTGTCAGCTGAGGGTCATGCAACTGTGATCCGATCTTGCGATACGATCACAGCTGAGGAAGGGAAGGAGGGAGGACTTTCTCCCCATCTCCTCCACTGTCTGTCTCTACGTACGAGACACGTCTCTACGTGTCTCTCGTATATCGTACTGCGGCCGAATTACATGCAAGTGCAGTGCGATAGTTCCCATGCACCCATAGACTTGTATGGGGGTGTGTGAGCTGAGACTCGCTGCCAAATGCAGCATGCTGCGATTTATTTCTTATGCCGACATGGCATGATAAATCAATCGCAGATGGACACTGCACCATAGTTTTACACTGGTGCGAGTGCAATCCGATGTTTTATCGGATTGCACTCGCCCCTGCAAAACGCAAGTGGAACCGAGGCCTTAAAGAGAAAAACGTTTTCTTTTTTCTGTCTATCGAGCTTGTATGAGAACTTGTTTTTTTGCATGGCGAGTGAACGTTTTATTTATGTTATTGAGGGGTACATATGATAATTTGTAACTTTTATTACTTATTTTGAGTGAATTGCGGCAACTGAAAAATAGAAATTTGCCGGCTTTCTTTTAGTTGTACAAGTTAAACAATTTTATATTTTGATCAGACTTATACATAGTGATACTAAATATATGTATTTTCTATTCCTTTAATCTGCGAAAAGGGGGGTTGATTACATGTTTTCGTTTTTTTATTGTTTTACATTTCTAAAAACATTTTTTTTTAGTATTTTTAGCCCCCAAAAGGAACTTGAACCTGCAATTATAGTACTGAAGTTTATGGGAAAGCTAAATCTTATATGAAGCCTAATGCCCTGAGTGCAATGTCAAGCCATTAGTACCCCCCAATTATGTCAAGAGGGGCTGATAGGTGCTCAAAATCGCTTGCCCCTTGGATCGCTCACCTTAAATGCATGAGCATGATTACATTCTTCCCAAGATCCAAAATCTTATCTAAAAGATCTTCTCCCTCAGATCATCCCTTTGGGATTTCATCAATATCATACTTGGTTATGTTCACAACTGATTTAAATAATATGAGAGGAATTTTCTGACTCAGGTTTGATATACTCATGACCGAAAGTGTTGGCACCCTTGAAATTGTTCTAGAAAATTAAGTATTTCACCCAGAAAATTATTACAATTGCACATGTTTTGTTATACGTTTATTTCCTTTGTGTGTATTGGAACAACACAGGAAAAAACTGAGGAAAAAAAGGCAAATTGGACATAATTTCACACAAAACTCCATAAATGGGCTGGACAAAATTGTTGGCACCCTCAACTTAATATTTGGTTGCACGCCCTTTGGCATAAAAAGCTGCAATTAATCGCTTTCTACAACTATTAACAAGCTTCTTACACCTCTTAACTGGGATTTTGGATCACTCTTCTTTTGCACTCTGCTCCAGGTCTCATATTAGAAGGAGCCTTCTCCCAATAGCAATTTTAAGATCTCTCCACAGATGTTCAATGAGAATTTCAGAACTCTCCAGGGCTTTGTATCCATCCATTTGAATGGCTTTTGTTAGTATGTTTTGGGTCATTGTCCTGCTGGAAGACCCATGACCTAGAACGCAAACCCAGCTAACTTGAGAACTACATTACGACCGAAAATTCTTTGGTAATCTTCATATTTAATGATGTCTTACGTACAGACAAGGCACCCAGTTCCAGAGGCAGCAAAACAACCACAAAACATCTTTCAGCCACCATTATATCTGACTGCAGGTACTATATTCTTTTCTTTGTAGATCTCATTCCATTCTTGGTGAACAGTAGAATGATGTGCTTTACCAAAAAGCTCTATTTTGTTCTCATCAGTCCACAACACACTTTCCCAGAACGATTTTGTCGTACTTAAGTACATTTTGGTAAACTGCAGTCTAGCTTTATTTTGTCTCTGTGTCAATGGTGGGGTCCTCCTGGGTCGTCAGGCATAGCGTTTCATTTCATTCAAATGACGACAGATAGTTCATGCTGACACTGATGCACCCTGAGCATGCAGGACACCTTCAATTTCTTTAGAACTTGACTGGGGCTTTTTCTTATCCACCATTCGGACTCTCCTGCGTTGCAACCTTTCATCAATTATTCTCTGCCACGATCAGAGAGATTACCAAAGTGCCATGGGTTGTAAACTTCTTGATTATGTTGTGCATTGTGGAAAAAGGAACATCAAGATCTCTGAAGATGAACTTGTAACCTTGAGATTGTTGATATTTTTCAACATTATTGTTCTCAAGTTGTCAGACAGTTGTCTTTTCTATCTGTTCTTCATGCTTAGTGTGGGACACACAGATACACGATACAAAGATTGCATCAACTTCTCCCCTTTCTATATGGTTTCAGGTGTGATTTTCATATTGGCCACACCTGTTACTTGCCAAAGATGAGTTTCAACAATAATCACATGCATGCAACAAAACGTTGTTTACACACTATTTGCAAAGGAGCCAACAATTTTGTTCAGCCCATTATTGAAGTTTTTTGTGAAATTATGTTCAATTTGCCTTTTTTTTCTGTTTTTGTTTTGTTTTATTCCATTAAACACAAAGGAAAAACATGTGAATAACATTCACATGAGTAATTGAAATAATTTTCTGAGAGAAATACTGCAGTTTCTGGAACAATTTCTAGGGTGCCAACACTGTGTGACAATTGTAAATAGCATAATTCTGGACTAAGATGTTTCATGCCTGTAGACTGTGAGCCCTCGTGGGCAGGATCCTCTCTCCTCCTATACCAGTCTGTTTTGTATTGTTATTGACTGTTGTACGTATACCCTCTTTCACTAGTAAAGCGCCATGGAATAAATGGCGCTATAATAATGAATAATAATAATACATTTGTTAATAAATAAAATTGATAATTTTGGGATCTAAGGGGTAAGGGTTCTCCTTGTGGAGAGTGACAGTGTCAGAGTTCCGGGATTTCCAGTTTTCTTTTGAAAGATCTTGCCCTTTGTTAACATGGAGTTTTCTGTTCTGTTGCCCTACTTCCTGTCCATCTGTTTAAAAGCCGCCCCTAAGCTTAGTCTAGTTGCCTGAGTATACTGATTCCTGTGTACTCCTGCCCTGCTGCTCTCATCTCCTGATTGCTGTTTGGATCCTGTTGAAACATCTGACACCAGCTCTGGACTTCACCTCTCATCCAACTGTGCTCGGACTCTGTCTGCCGTCTCTGGTCGGCACTTCTGCCCGGTCCCTTCCGTTCATATCCACCCTAGGACTCACATCACGTACGGACATTTTTTGGACTATATCTGTTGCCCTTTTTGTGTCCCGGCTGCTGCGCATTTAGGCCTTCTGGGGTGATTGCCGGACAGCCCATGTATAGGGGTTCGCTCCTGGTGGTCTCCCTGGGGGAGTCCGGTGTGCGGTCCCGGGAATTCCCCTTTGCTCTGAACCCGGCAGGTATTTACTGTGTTTATGTTCCACTGTGTATATACTGTTCTGTGTGCATATTGCGGTTACATATTACTGTGTATATTTTGTTCTGTTTACATATTGCAGTTACTTATTATTGTGTATATTCTGTTCTGTGCACATATTGCGGTTACATATTATAAAACATCTTTTGCACCAAGAACTCGTCTCTGGTTGTCATTGCCCTAACGCAATCGAAATCCTCAGTACATACAATAGTATTACAGACAGACTGGTATGGCATGTCAGTATGAGGAGACTTAAAAGCATTGCAATTTGCACTCTGCAAATTGAGATTCTGGTTTGATTTTATATGCAAGTCATGGCGAGGTTTGTTAAAGGGTCGATATTGACATTTAGGATTGTTACTGCTAATAGGTCGCACTAGCGTTCAAGGCTTCTTACTTTCTGAAGAGGCAATTTGGATATTGCTCATCTTGCCTACTAAAAATTGAAATCCATCAAAAAAATGTTATGCGCACGAAAATTACTCTTGTTCAGAAATACAGAAAAATTATAGATCTCAAAATGTGGCAATTAAAAATACTTTTTTTGTTTGTAAAAACAAAGCATTTTAGTGTGTGATTGCAGCCAAACATAAAAATTATATACATCTGGTATCGCTGTAATCGTACCGACCCAAAGAATAAAGCTGTCTAATCTCTTATACCACACAGTGAATGGAGTAAAAAATAAAACCAATTCTTGACCTGCTGTTCATTTGTTTATTCTGCTTTCCAAAGATCGCAGTAAGGCTCGACTCACATTTATCCTGTGCTCTTTGCTGAGCGCTTACACAGGGGTTTCTGTGTAAATCTGTGAAATACGCGATTCACACAGAATCTTCAGCAGACGTTTCCCAATAATGAGGCACAGGGAGTCACTGTAGACACTATCTGGCCTATGATTTAGGAGTGTCACTCTTCTTAGGTGTGCACAAAAGCACAGACTGCCAGAGGTTTATACACCTCTGAAAAGCCGTACACCACTAATCAAAGACCAAACAGAGTTTGGAATAACTCGCCGCTATCTTGGATCTCCTCATACTTAACCGACTGAACTTTCAGCGTCTCCCACTCTCACACCACTTCCTCATCTCGCCCCCAATCTGTCGGTGTCCCCAAAGGTTCAGTTCTTGGACCCCTGCTGTTCTCCATTTACACCCTCGGCCTGGGACAGCTCATAGAGTCCCACGGCTTTCAGTATCATCTCTATGCTGATGATACGCAGATCTACCTCTCTGGACCTGACATCACCTCCCTACTAACCAGAATCCCAATGTCTGTGCTATTTCATCCTTTTTTTCTGCTCGATTCTTAAAATTGAACATGGACAAAACAGAATTCATTGTCTCCCCGCCATCACTCAACCTCCCCACCTGACATATCCATCAATGTCAATGGCTGCCCACTCTCCCTGGTCCCACGTGCTCGCTGCCTGGGAGTAATCCTAGACTCTGATCTCTCTTTCAAGCTACACATCCAAGCCCTCTTCACCTCCTGCCACCACCAACTCAAAAATATTTCCAAGATCCGTACATACCTTTCCCAAGAAGCTGCAAAATCCCTAGTACATGCCCTTACTATCTCCCGCCTGGATTATTGCAACCTCCTGCTCTGTGGCCTCCTTTCTAACATTTTCGCACCCCTACAATCTATTCTAAACTATGCTGCCTGGCTAATCCACCTGTCCCCCCGCTACTCCCCGACCTCTCCTCTCTGCCAATCCCTTCACTGGCTTCCCATTGCCCAACGACTCCAGTTCAAAACCCTAACCATGACCTACAAGGCCATCTACAACCTGTCTCCTCCCTACATCTCTGACCTAGTCTCCCGGTACTTACCTGCATGTAACCTTTGATCCTCACAAGATCTCCTTCTCTAGTCCCCTCTCACCTCCTCTTCCCACCATCGCATCCAAGATTTCTCCCGTACCTCCCCCATACTCTGGAATGCTCTGCCACAACACATCAGACTATCGCCTACCTTGACATGCTTCAAAAGGAACCTGAAGACCCACCTATTCTGACAAGCCTACTTCCAGCCGTAACCCTCAGTCTGATACAGCGCCACACAATCAGCTCTAACCTCACCTACTGTATCCTCACCTATCCCTTGTAGACTGTGAGCCCTCGTGGGCAGGGACCTCTATCCTCCTGTACCAGTCTGTGCCTTGTATTGTTTATGATTATTGTACTTGTCCCTATTATGTATACCCCTTTCACATGTAAAGCGCCATGGAATTTATGGCGCTATAATAATAAATAACAATAATAATATTGATAAATTTGGCACATCTTTGCCTGAAAATGTGCTATATTCAGTGTATTTTCTGGGAAAGCTAAAGGCACACCCTAACTTTATCCATGGGGCCACACAGATAGCATACAGTCACTAAATGTAAGCAGCACGTGTGAGTGGTAACACTGACTAAAAAAAAAAATATATGGAAAAATGTACTTAAAAAAAGCATAAATATGAACTTAAGCCAATTCAGAAGATGGAGGGCACAGCCAAAAAAAGTTTGCTTTACCTTTCTGTTCTTATAATGGCATAGAAAAATGCCTATAACTGCAGTTTTAATTCAGTAGCCCTTAAACACTCCTCAGAATGGTTGATATATATTAAGAATATGCAGTGATTCTTGTGGACGGGTAAAAGAGAAGTATTTTGGGCACGGACCTAAGAATACAGTTTTATTGGATGATAATAACAACTTATGATGTTCTTGATTTCATGACAAGATGCTAAAACCAAAAGAACCATTTGCATGGACAAAAACAGCTTTGACAATGACAGAGCAGAGAAAGTGATTAACTAAAGAATTCCCCACAAAAGTCATAAGTCCAGCACAAGGGATATATCTAATGCCGTTATAGGATAAATGTGTTCATGTTACACTGAAAATTATTGCCAGATTTATTCATGGATGATAAATGCACCCATATTGCCAAAAGTAGAGAATGTTCATCTCGGAGTTTTCATGTGACCTCTTATGCCTCAGACAGTTCAGGTTATAGTTACATGTGTTTGTCCTCAGAGCTTTGATCTAAATGGATGTTTCCCCTTTTAAGGACGCTGTACTCGATGCTGCAGTTTTTTCATCTCCACATTTTAAAAGCTTTTTTTATTTTTCCATTGACACAGTCTTATAAGGGCTTGTATTCTGCGGGACGTGTTATATTTTAAGATGCCATCATTCAGAGGAACATACCGTATATTTTAGAACTTTCATTATTATATCTTTTGAGACATCTTTTGCCATTGTATTTTTTTGTGTTTTTGGTTTTGAAATGCCAAACCAAGATGCTGCCTTCACATTGCTTTATAACAGAGCTGGGCTAAGAAAAAAGAGGGGGATACAGCTCTGTCCTCTAGCTGCTTACATATTGGAGGGTCTCAAAAACGCACAAGTTCTGCTCCTGACCACAACACATGGCTACGTGTGTTTTTAACCATGCAATAAAATAATTACATCTTGACATAAGGTGTTGGAATTTTATTGACTTTTATTCTGTATTTACAGTATATTTATTATAGACCATTGGAGATGGTGGGGGGCTCCACGTTTGGTAGGTCTCCATGTCCTATTGTTTCAGTTTCAGCCTTGTGTTGCAGAGTGGAATAGGGAAATTAAATCTGTGACGTTCACATCATTACGCGATCCACTCACTAGACTGCGCTAATGACCCACCCATCTAGAAGGACAGTCTATAGGGCTAAAATGCAGAGGAGAAGCAAGTATTAAAGAGGTTGGCCACTATTTTAACAATGAAGGCCTATCTTTAGAATAGTCCATCAATGTCTGGTCGTCCACTGTCCTTCACCCTGCACCTCTGCCGATCAGCCGTTCTTGGTCCTGGTGGCGACAGCAGGTTGATGGAACTGCTCAATTCCAGAGCTGCCCCGTCGTCTGATAGCCGCGGAGGCCGGGCACTGCACACCTGCCTCCTATTAATTCGAATTCCAATGTGCAGTACCCAGCTGCTATCAGAAGACAAAGCAGCTCCGGAACGGAGCATTCACGGCCGATCAGCAGTAGTCTCGGGTGTCGGGTCCCAGTCGATCATCCTATGCCATCAATGTAAAAGTAGTGGATAACTTCTTTAAGTCATTACGACTTCTAGAATCCTTCGAATGGCTTTAAAAAAAATAAAAATTCCATAAAGATTACATAATTACACTGGTAGCTTTCCTACTGGGTTTACAGGTGAAAGGCCAAGTGAAATGTAAAGTGATCATCTAAATCAAATCCACTGTGTGAAAGAAAGCAGAGTATTTGGTCCTCAAACCCCTATAAGCATATAACATGACTTTAATCAGCTCGGGATTTTAGACTTGTCCAGATTTATGGCATTCAAGTGATAGCTACATTTTTAAATCATTTTGTAGACACCCATTGATGGATCAATAGGTTTCAATTAATAAATAGTTTTTTCTACTGTAGGCAAGTTTTTTTTCTTGGAAAACTCTATTAAGAGACACCATGAGGCATGAGCACTATGAAATAAAACCGTCCTTCTTGCCTAAAAAAAATTCACATTCCGGTATAGCTTTCTTTTTGTGTTGTCACCTCCATTTACAAGGGAATCTGCAATACATAATAAGGTCTGTTGGTTTCTGTCTTTCGGAAGGATAGAATAGCGCATGTGCCGGAATCTCCAGCAGAGGCTGATGTGAACAGAGACTAATACTATTTCTGCACTTCTTAATAAGGGCCTTTTGGGACTACTTCAATAATCCATAGCAAAAGCCACATCAAGTATGTCACGCCCACTGATCCCGCTATGTTTCTCTCCTGCTATATCCCATCCTGTTGCCATGACTAAAATGACATATAGAAGTATGATTAGTTATCTACAATACTGTGTAGAAGTTTTAGGTCGGCAAACTTGAGCAGAATGCAATGAGAGAGAGGAAATTCCAGCAACCAGGTCCAAAAAGATTGGGTTAAAAATTACAAAACTTTATTTCATGGTACTTAAAAAAAAGTTCCATCATGACATCATATTGGAATGGATAAGAGTATGCGTTTCGAATATATTATTCTTAGTCTGTCTCAGAGACAGACTAAGAACAATATGTTCGAAACGCGTACTCTTATCCATTCCAATATGATGTCATGATGAAACTTTTTTTAAGTTTCCTCTCTCTAATTGCATGCTGCTCAGGTTTGCCGACCTAAACATTCTCCGTGCACGGTCCAAACTAGTGGTCTCAAATAAACAGGTGAGCGGGTTGAAACCCTTTTTTCTTCGTTACTTGTGTAGAAGTTTTAGTATGCTTTCAAAAAATGAAGTATTAATAGCTTATTTTTATCAATTAACAAAATGTAAAGTGAGTGCAAAAAGGTAACTCTAAATTAAATCAATATTTGGAGTCTTGTCGCACAACTTGGGAATTATATTACAACTGTTTGTTACTGTTATACTTATATGTTATCAGTTTGCTTTATAAAGTTAAGGTGGCTTTACACGCTACGATATCGTTAATGTTTTATCGTCGGAGTCGCGTTGCTAGTGACGCACATCCGGCGTCATTAACGATATCGCAGCGTGTGCCACTTACCAGCGACCTTAAGCGACCTCAAAAATGGTGAAAATCGTTCACCATGGAGAGGTCGTTCCAAACTCAAAAATCGGTAAGGGTTGTTTATCCATGTTGTTCATCGCTCATGCGGCAGCACACATCGCTGTGTGTGACACTGCAGGAGCGAGGAACGTCTCCTTACCTGCCACTGGCCGCAATGCGGAAGGAAGAAGGTGGGCGGGATGCTACGTCCCGCTCATCTCCGCCCCTCCGCTTTGATTGGCCGGCCGCTTAGTGATGTCGCGGTGACGCAGAACGTCCCTCCCCCTTGAGGGAGGGATTGTTCGGCAGTCACAGCGACGACGACGACCAGGTAAGTGCGTGTGACGCTGCCGTAGCGATAATGTTCGCAGCGGCAGCGATCACACGACAACACATGGGCGACGGGGGCGGGTACTTACACGCTCGATATCGCTAGAAATTGCTAGCAATATCGTAGCGTGTAAAGCCACCTTTAGTCTTGTCTGTCTCGCTCTAGTCTAGCTCTGATGTAAGGAACTCCTCCCTTCTTCTTCAATTGCTATTGCTCAGCCATCATTGTCGGGTTAATCTTCTGTAGCCCTTTGGTTAATAATGATCTTTTCATCTGCAGCAGCGGTTGCAGCTGCTGCGATTACCGAGTATATAATCAAGAATTTGACCTGAGAATGAAGCTCTCATGGAATCTTCATACTGAGTTGACACTGTCTGACAAAGTTCTTGGTCTGAGTATTGTATTACAGACAAACATAGAAACGCTGTCTATGGCCCTGTGCGCACGCTGCAGATTTACCACGGATTTTGCCACGGATTTGCCGCGGAGTTGCAGAAAATTAACATTGCTGCAGTCATTCCCCAGCAAATCCTATGTGTTTTAAAAAATGCTGTGCGCACACTGCATTTTTTTATACCCGCAGATTTACCCGCGGATTTTCCGCTGCGGAATTAATGAGCATGTCACTTCTTTTCCGCAGGTACCTGCGGTTTTTGCCATAGATAATGGTATAAATCCGCGGGGACCAACTTGCGGAAAATCCGCGATAAATCCACGGCAAAATTCGCGGCAAACCGTGGTAAAAGCGCATGCGGAATTCTTTGCGGTTTTGGTGCGTTTTTTTTACCGCGGGTGCGGAATTCTTTAAGAGGGTCCATTTTTTTTTCTTAAGAAGAAGGCACTTTCTAGTGCGCACATGGCCTTAGGAGCCTCACACTTGCAGTCCAGTTATGAAGTTGGATCATTTGGTGTGACCATCCTTTACCTTCAAAACGGCATCAATTCTTCTAAGTACTCATGCATGCAGTTTTTGAAGAAACTCAGTAGGGAGGTTGTTCCAAAGACCTTGAAGCACTAATCACAGATTTTCTGTGGAGGTAGGCTTACATAAATCCTTGTGTTTCTTCATATAATCCAATACAGACTCAATGATTTTGAGGTGAGGGCTTAGGGGTACTTTGCACACTACGACATCGCAGGTGCGATGTCGGTGGGGTCAAATCGAAAGTGACGCACATCCGGCGTCGCTGTCAACATCGGAGTATGTGAATCCTTTTTACTACGATTAATGAGCGCAAAAGTGTCGAAATCGTATGATCGGTGTAGCGTCGGTCATTTCCATAATTTCGGAAGGACTGATGTTACGATGTTGTTCCTCGTTCCTGTGGCAGCACACATCGCTGTGTGTGAAGCCGCAGGAGCGAGGAACATCGCCTTACCTGCCTCCCGGCTGCAATGAGGAAGGAAGGAGGTGGGCGGGATGTTTACGTCCCCCTCATCTCCGCCCCCCTGCTTCTATTGGCCGCCTACCGTGTGACGTCGCTGTGACGCTGCACGACCCGCCCCCTTAGGAAGGAGGCAGTTCGCCGGCCAGAGCGACGTTGCAGGGCAGGTGAGTGTATGTGAAGCTGCCGTAGCGATAATGTTCGCTACGGCAGCTATCACAAGATATCGCAGCTGCGACGGGGGCGGGGACTATCGCGTTCGGCATCGCTACCATCGGCTTGCGATGTCGTAGTGTGCAAAGTACCTCTTACACTCATCTACTATTCGGTGAAGTCTGGCCAAAAGTGGTTTTCATGAAAGAATTGTGGACAAAAAAACCATACCTTCAAAATGGAAATGAGGTCAAGTGACTTAACTATGCACAAAACATGCAAATTCGGGGGGACAAAAATGGCAGCAGGTGTTTTGGACTGATTAATCAAAATTTAAATATTTGCCTGTAGAGAGGTAAGATAATGAGTGTCTGCAGGCAACAGTGAATCATGGTGAAAGTTCTTTGCAAGTTTGACGCTACAGTTCACTGAATGGAGTTGGGGATTTGGTCAGTATTAATGGAAAAATATAGGTAGATACTTATCCATCATGTAAGGTCATCACGCTCCAATTTTTTTCTGCAACAAGACAACAGCCTCAAACATACAGCCAATGTCACTAAAATTTAGCCTTGGTGTAAAGAAGAACATGGAGTCCTGGAAGTGATGATATGGCCCCCACAGAGCCCTGATCATTAGGTCTGACTGGGATAACATGAAGAGACAGAAGAATTTGGTAAGCTTATATCCACAAAAGATCTGTGGTTATTTATCCAAGATGTTTTGAAAAACCTTTCTGCTAAATTCCCTCTAACACTGTGTGCAAGTGTACCTAAAAAAGTATGCTGTCACACCAAGTATTGATTTGCTTTAGATTTCTCTTTTGTTCATTTACTTTGTATCTTGATAACTAATACAAATAAACTATTAACACATCTATTTGTTTTTTCTTTATTTAAATTTCGCGCTGTGCCACCATTGCTGCTGTTAGCGGCACTTACGCGTTATCACAGTATTATTTCTTCATTACAATAGCGCCGAAGTCTGCACTTGTGTGTACCACCATCTCTGGCGTCATTTTATTGAAGACATTGTGGAGAAGACTATGAGCGGCATCGGCGCATGCGCAGATGCGCAGATTTAAAAAGATAAAAAAACATCTGTGTACGCGCCCCTGTCGTTCATATTCTTCACTGCAGTGACTTCAATAAAATGGTGCCGGAGGTCGCTGTACACGCATGCACAGACTCTGCTGCCATATTACCGAAGACATTACTATGGCAATGCGCCGTCAACAGCAGCAATGGCGGCGTGGCCCTATATTTAATTAAGGAAAAGGGGCATGCAATACAAGACACAGGAGGAAGAATATACACAGAGGACCCAACCCACAAAGGCCCGCACTGCTGTACTAAGGTGTAGTGCATTTCGGCAACTTTGATTAAAGATATTTCATCAACCAAGTATCTCATCTTTCTACAACAGGTATGCCTGGATTCAGCAGCATAGTGCCAGTATGGCACGGCCTTTGCTTCATATAGCAAAATCCTGGTGGTTGGGTCCCTTTAAAAAGAGAGAGGCTAGGACAGTCACACAGTTCTGGCATGAGCAGTTGACACACAACAACTTGCCAATAAGGCACACGACTCTTTAAAACATTGTTTTCAATGTTACAAGTATAATTATCAACATCGGTATGATTCACTAGATTCGTCAGACCTCTTTAGTACCGTTAGCATCTTTATATGGTCACTGACAGGTATTATGCCCGTGCGTCTATTACCATTAACTAAGCGGAGAGAAGAAGTTTCTATTTGATGCCAACAATACTGATTATTGTGGAATGCTTATTGCTAGTTGTAAACAAAAATGCTGCTATTCTGCTTTTGCCAAAGCCGCTTCCTATTGTGGTTATTGTGGGTTTTATTTGTAATTTTTCCTTTCACTGTAGACCAAGGCTAGTAGAGTTGCATAATTTTACATTTATAAAGAATGTACTGTATGTGAGGCCTGAAAGACTGAGCTAGGTAAGAAATTCAGTCTCTACAGATGCAATGTTTTTATTTCTGCCATAAGGAAGCCATTGCCACATAAGCCCAAAACTAGCCACTGTGTTGTGTGACAACTGGTGGCACCATGACTGACGTGTGGTGGAGCTGTCCAGCTTTACCGGGCTTCTGGACGATGGTTCTTCAAATAAACTGAGAGAAACCAACATAGCATGCCCAGATACCCATGAGCAATTTACTATGCAGCCAATGCTTCAGTCTATTGGCAAATACTCCTTCACTAGTCATCACATGCAAGTTTATAAATCAACTAGCTGTAGTACCCGGGCATTGCCCGGGATAGTAACTGTCTCTTTGTCTCTCTCCCAATCTGTCTGTCTATCTATCTCTTTCTGTCTGTGTGTCTGTCTCTGTGGCTCTCTGTCTCTTTTCCTGTCTGTCTGTGTGTCAGTCTCTACCATGTTTGTCTGTCTGTTTGTGTCTATCTCTCTGTCTGTTTTTGTATCAGTCTCTCTGTCTGTCTCTATCTCTGTGTCTCTGTCTCTTTTCCCCTCCTTCTCTTTGCCCCCTCCTTCTCTTTCTTTCCCTATCTGCCTGCCTTTATCTGTCTATTTGACTGTCTCTTTCTCTGTCAGTCTCTGTCTGTGTTATGTCTGTTTGTCTCTCTCTGTCTCCCCACTGACATCTTATTACCTCACACATAAGCTTTTTATACTAACAATTTATGTTGTTCCTATAGCAACTACTCACAGCTCCTATTAATAAGCTGTGCTCCTATCTCCATTGACTTTAATAGAGAAAGGTGTTTTGGAGTGTAACTGTAAAGCGCGGGGTTAAAATTTCCTGTCAAAACATTGTCTTTGACGTTCCCTGAGTCAATGGGGTGTCTATGCAAAATTTTGTGATTGTAAATGCGACGGTGTGAATTCCTTTAGCGGACATACATTTTTTGTGGCAAAAAACGCACAAAAACGCGTCAAAAAACGCAGCGTACGCACATACCCTTACAGTAGTGACATCCAGAGCCAGAGCTGTCGGGAGTCGTGGAGTCGGTGTTCATTTTAGTGGAGTCGGTATAAAATGGACCGACTCCGACTCCTAAAATATATAATAAATTGGGTACAGTAGTTCAATGCAGAATGTGCTGAATATTTTTTTCATAGGAATTTGGGAAAGTTATGAAATGTTCTATAAATGGCTGTTCTATTTCTGATCTAAGGCTGCATTCACACACAGTGTTTTTGTTGTTTTTTTGAGGATACGTTTTTCAGCTGCAAAAGCAGATCAGCTTTTTAACAAACCGCATCACCTGAAAGGTTTTTGAGCTCATAGATAATGTTTTCAATAGCAAAAGCAGATTAGAAAAACACCACAAACTGAAATGCTCATTCTTTGTGAGGATCTGTTTTTGAGCCCAAAAACGGATCCTCACAAAACGATGTGTCTAAATGGCATATTTTGAAACCCATTGACTTTGCTGGCATGCCCAGAGTCACTGCATTTCACTGCAAAAAAACAGATCCGCAAAAATGCTGTGTGTGAATGTATGTAGCCTGAGGATCTAGGCTTTGTCTGAGCTGAGATAAGTCTGTACTGCACTTGAGCACCAGTGAAGCTCCTCTTCTACAGGCAAGGGTAAAAAGTAAACACACTCAGAAAGAAGGAAGGCCTGCACTCATCTCAGAATTGCTAGAGTGAACAGGATAACAAGATTAATCATTACTTCTTAAAGCACATTTAAACTTTCAATAAACTGTGCATAAATCAATAGTCCAGTATACTGTATGTTCTCTCTGTACGCTTGGTGCTTGTTTGTTTTTTCTTTGAGCTCATGTACTTGTGTCACCCAGGGTTATGGAATACTCGGTTCCGGGCGGTTTGCAATTGGGGAATGTCACTTTGGTGGCCGTTGCCCGCTTCCGTGCTCTGGGTGTTTTTTGAAAAGGGGGATATATTTACATGGGGGATATATTTACATGGGATTTAGGTTAATGTTTATACATGACGCCACTTGCGGTGTTGCGGCTACATATGTGGAGCCGCCGCTGCAGAATATCACTACTGGGGCTGGTGTTAATTGCAGCCTGGATGGTAGGCCCTCAGCAAGCAGGGCTGGGCCCCAGAGAATTGGTGATATAACGGCCGGAGGAAGAATGTAGTCCACACAGAGATTTAGTGCAACTGGTCTTTACTCACTGCTGGTTGGTAGTAGCTGGATACCCGAGGCCGGCTGGTTTTCCCTTCGTCCCAGTGCCAGTTCAGTACTCTGGTACCTTCTTCCCTGCACCTGTTCTCTGGTAAATGGGTTCCCGTGGCATAGAGCAACTGGCCCACCTTCTAATGAGGAGATTACTTCGCTAATCTGTCCCAATCTATACAAGTAATTTTTTTGAAACAGGAATCAACTGTTATATTGTGCTGACTCTATAAAACAGTCTGAAAATCAGCACAATATAGCTGACCTTAACTCACACAACCTCATGATGAGATCACTCTGCTCATTATGTCCCAGTCTATACAAACTGTGCAGGAAACAGAAACTATCTATATTTTGTGTTGACTATACAAAGCAGTGTAAAATCTAGTAAAATACAACTCACCCACCTTATTAAAATAAAATTACTCTGCTTACCCTGCACCAATCTATACAAATAAGCTTTAGTTACAAGAACTCAGAACTATAGACCTGTCATACGGTGTTTTGCTCTAAACTCTCAGTGTGTCATGGTGGCATCTGACGCTGTTCATACTTCAGAGTCTGACACTCCTCACTGTGCCTCCTTTGGTGTTTCTGAGAGGCTCGGGCGTCGACCAGCTGTGTTCTCACTAGTGATCGGGGTTGCAAGACTAAAGTGGGCTTTACACGCTGCGACATCACTAGCCGATGCTAGCGATGGCGAGCGTGATAGCACTCGCCCCTATCGTTATGCCGATATTTGGTGATCGCTGCTGCAGCGAACATTATTGCTACGGCAGCGTCACACGCACTTACATGGTTGGTGGCATCGCTGAGACTGCCGAACAATCCCTCCCTCAAGGGGGAGGGACGTTTGGCATCACAGCGACGTCACCGCGACATCACTAAGTGGCCGGCCAATCAAAGCGGAGGGGCGGAGATGAGCAGGACGAACAACCCGCCCACCTCCTTCCTTCCTCATTGCTGGTGTGTGGCAGGTAAGGAGAGGTTCCTCGTTCCTGCGGCGTCACACGTAGCGATGTGTGCTGCCGCAGGGACGAGGATCAACTTCGCCCATGCGACAGCAGCGATATTTGAGAATGGACCCCCATGTCAACGAGGAGCGATTTTGGACGTTTTTGCAACGATCCAAAATCGCTCTGAGGAGTCACACACAACGAGATCGCTACAGCGGCCGGATGTGCGTCACAAAATCCGTGACCCCAACGAGATTGCTGTAGCAATCTCGTAGCGTGTAAAGCCCGCTTAAGGCTATGTACGCACGTTGAGAATTTGCATGCAGTTACGCTGCGATCTGCACTGCAGCGTAACTGAATGCGTCCTGCGTCCCCAGCATAATCTATGAAGATTTTGCAGGAGACGTGCGCACGTGGCGTATTAGAGCGCAGCTCTTCGGCTGCTGCCCGAAGCGCGCGTTCTAAGAAGTGACATGTCACTTATTCCGTGCGCTCTGCATGCATCCCCCCCGCTCTTTCTATGGGAGGGGCTGCACTCAGAGTGCATGGAATCGGCTTTTTTTTTTTTCATTACGGACTCTTTCTGCAGCGATTTGAAGCGCACGTGTGCTGTTTAAATCGCTGCAGAAATTTCTGCAGAGACAGAACGCTACGTGCGCACATAGCCTTAATTTCTGCTAACCTGCTGGTTACCTCTTGGATCACATGTTGTGGGAGACCTATCACAGTTACTCCCCGACGATTTAAGATGGAGGAGCCTGCCTTACCATGCCAACTATAGCTGTAGCTACACCGCTCCGTGTGCTGTTGTATCCCAGTCCCTGGTGATTGTACTGCTTTGTGCATGGAGTTGTTGTGGAGTTCTTTCATTGTCTCTTCCCCACTCTCACTTATATCCTTATCACTTGTGGTCTAGTACCTCTGTCTGAGCGTGCAAGGTGATCGAGTTTTGGTTTCTCCTGTTTGTCCTTATCTGTGGGTTCTATCACTCCTGCCCCAGCCCTCCCATGGGATGAGGAAGAGGGGGTATTAAATCTGAACTATAGACAAAACCCAATGGCTTTGCAAGGAGCAGAGCCAAAAAGGTGAATCGTGAAAGTAACCTATATCTGTATTTTGTATGTAGCTCCTTCTCATGTACATTACCATGGAACCAATGGTGCTATATAAATATATACAATTTTAAGATTATGAATAACAAATTAAAAAATGGCAGTTTCATTTAAAAATAAAAAATTTCTCTAACAACAAAACTGTGGAGTCTTACATGAATTTATGTAGTCATATTATATTTCCTGCAGCCCAAGTAAGAAAAAACATAAAAAGTGGGAATATAGCACACAGAGGGCGTCTCTTGGGAAGCAAATAGCTAAAACTTCCTGTGACAAGTTTATTACAGGTAGCTATATTTACTTAAATAATGTCTCTGGAACCACAATCTGCCAAATACATTAAAAGAAATGGTACGAGAAATAAGAGATTCTGCAGAAATATGTAGAAACAAGTGAACAAGCTATATGTAGGTACTTTTTATAAAACAAGAAGAGTTGGGAAGACTTATTAAAAGTGCATGTAAAAAAAATTGGCTAGTTTACACATAACACAATTTTCAAAGCCAAGTGGCAAAAAAAATGCATTATTTAGTCCCTAAATTGAATAGGCTACGTAATTACATTTTCCCCTGCAGTCGCAACTACAGCTTGTTTACCGAGTCACAAACTGCATTCAGTCAAAAGGGGTCATAAAGGCAATGTGTCTACATGGAGCCGGTATGGATGCAAGTGGGTCTCGAGTGGGAAAGTACACACTTAAGGTTCTGCTGGGGGAAAAAAAAAAGAGTAAGCAAATGGCTATACTCTGCACACTCATTTCTGTGTTATATAAATGATGCATAATACCAGCATTACCTTGTGTGGGTTTGTGACAGAGTTGGGAAATTAGACTGGGAGCCCCAGTGGAGACCGGGACTGACGTGAGTGGTTACAGTCTCGCGTCAGTGGTTGCAGGCTGCGGGATATGTCACGGTTAGAGAAATAAAAATAGCAATCGCAGCACAGGTAGAAAATATAACCTTTTGTGCATCTTCCAACGCTGTATTAATAAAGTCATGAAATTCATGTATGTAAAATTTCCGGTTTCTCAGAACGCGCTGACAAATACCACCTAAGAGAGGTGAGTAACCTATAAGTCAATGTATGACCCTTTACCGAGCCTTGCAACGTTAGCAGGAATAAATGCCAGACCAGAAACTCATAGGCAAACCCCCCGTTTTGGGTAATATAACCCTCATTCAGCGTAGACCAGAGTGTGACAACATTGAGTCATTGTGGGGAAAGTACTGGTTCTCCTTAACAAAAAAAACAGCTGAGTATGGAGTATTGCAGGCCCTGCTCCCCGGGAGGAATAAAAGGAAACTGGCTATTTCGCAGAATGAAAGATGCTATCTGGCAAGCTCCACCGAGACACTGACTTATTGGGGAGCGCTCTCTCCTAGATGGCACTTGCACAAAAGTTTCATTCATTGCCTGTGAGACTAATCTCCTAAAGTCATGTGTTTACTGGAACAATCAGCACTTCTATCTATCAACAAGTCTTCTTTTTGACACTTTACTTTTTTTTTGTGGTACGCTATGGCTGAAAAGTTTCGTCTCATAAATTGATACTCAATTGGGTGAATTTATCTTTCTTTCTACCTCTGCCTGGCATCAGAAGATTGCCCTTGAGACAAATTTTGCATAGATTTTATAATTGTTTCCCTTTTTTGCACATTTCTGAATTTTCTAAAGAGTAGGCAAGATAAGTGTTCCAGCCAGAGACAAATTTACTATTACATACAAGTGCATCTCAATAAATTAGAATTTTATCAAAAAGTTACCGTATTTTTCGCTTTATAAGACGCACCGGAATATAAGACGCACCCCAAACTTAGACATAAAAAAAGGTAAAAAAAAGAAAAATGGGGTCCGTCTTATACTCCGGTGTTCTCTTACCGGAGGGGGGCAGCAGTGGTGGTGGAGGGGGGCAGCAGTGGTGGTGAAGCGGGGGTCACAGGAGGCACAGGTTGTGCTGGCAGGCGCGGCAGGTCAGTGGCAGCGGGGTCCGTGGTTGCAGGTGCCGTGGCGTCCGTGGTTGCAGGCGCGGTGGTGTCCGCGGTGGCAGGAGCCGTGTGGTCCGTGGTGGCGGCAGCAGCGTGGCAGGTGAGCCGTGCAGCAGGCCGGTGCAGTGAGTGTCCACGGTCCCGGTTCAGTGGTGGCAGCGGCGACGGCTCAGTGGTGGGAGCGGCGGCGACTGCTCAGTGGTGGCAGCGGCAGGGACTGCTCAGTGGTGGAGTGTGTCCGCGGTCCCGGTTCAGTGGTGGCAGCGGCGGCAACGGCTCAGTGGTGGGAGCGGCGGCGACTGCTCAGTGGTGCGAGCGGCGGCGACTGCTCAGTGGTGGCAGCGGCAGGGACTGCTCAGTGGTGGAGTGTGTCCGCGGTCCCGGTTCAGTGGTGGCAGCGGCGGCGACGGCTCAGTGGTGGGAGCGGCGGCGACTGCTCAGTGGTGGCAGCGGCAGGGACTGCTCAGTGGTGGAGTGTGTCCGCGGTCCCGGTTCAGTGGTGGCAGCAGCGGCGACGGCTCAGTGGTGGGAGCGGTGGCGACTGCTCAGTGGTGGCAGCGGCAGGGACTGCTCAGTGGTGGAGTGTGTCCGCGGTCCCGATTCAAGTAATGGCGCCCGGAGCGACGCATGCGCAGATGGAGCTCTCATCCAAGGGCTCCATCTGCGCACGCGCTGACTCCCGGAGCAGCGCGTGCGCAGATGGAGCTCTCATCCAAGAGCTCCACCGGCGCCATCATTTGAAAGTGGGACCGCGGACAACTGGTAACATGCTGCACAGCCACCCGCCCTGCATGCACAGAGTGGCAGCCAGCAGGCTGCCCCGCCCACCCTGCGTACAAGCCGCTGGGTACCTGTGCTTGCGTGCGGTGGCAGCCGGGTACTCATGGCTGTGTGTGGGCGGCAGCTGGGTGACTGTGTGAGGGCGGCAGCCGGGTGCCTGTGTGAGGGCACCCGACTGCCGCTCGCACACAGCACCCGGCTGCCGCCCGCACACAGCCATGGGTACCCGGCTGCCACCGCATGCAAGCACAGGTACCCGGCTGCCGACCCCACACAGCACCCGCTGCCGCCCGCACACAGCCACGGGTACCCGGCTGCCGCCGCACGCAAGCACAGGCACCCGGCCGCCCGATCACCTCAGACAGGACCCCCCCGGTACCGCTTTGTAAGACGCACCCCCCATTTTCCTCCCAAATTTTGGGGAGGAAAAGTGCGTCTTATAAAGCGAAAAATACGGTAATTTCAGTAATTCAATACAAAAAGGGAAACACATATTATATAGAGTCATTGCACACAGAGGGATGTATTTCAGGTGTTTATTTCTGTTAATGGTGATGATTACGGCTTGCAGCCAATGAAAACCCAAAAGTCATTAACTTAGAAAATTAGAATAATTACCACAAAACACCTGCAAAGGCTTCCTAAGCGTTTAAAATGGTCCCTTAGTCGGGTTCAGTAGGCTACACAATCTTGGGGAAGACTGCTGACTTGACAAATGTCCAGAAGGCAGTCATTGACACACTCCACAAGGAGGGTAAGCCACAAAAGGTCATTACTAAAGCAACTGGCTGTTCACATAGTGCTGTATCCAAGCATATTAATGGAAAGTTGAGTTGAAGGAAAAAGTGTGGTAGAAAAAAAGATCACATGCAACGGGGATAACCGCAGAGCCTTGACAGGATTGTTAAGAAAAGGCCAGTCAGAAATTTGGGGGAGAGTCACAAGGAGTGGACTGCAGCTGTAGTCAGTGCTTCAAGAGCCACAACACACAGATGTATCCAGGACATAGACTACAACTGTCGCATTCCTTGTGTCAAGCCACTCATGACCAATACACAACACCAGGAGCCAAGGAGAATAGGAACTGGACTGTTACTCAGTGGTACAAGGCGTTTTTTCAGATGAAAGTAAATTTTGCATTTCATTTGGAAATTGCGGTCCCAGAGTCTGGAGGAAGAGTGGAGAGGCCACAATCCAAGCTGTATGAGGTCTAGTGTGAAGTTCCCACAATCAGTGATGGTTTTGGGAGCCATGTCATCTGCTGGTGTAGCTCCACTGTGTTTTATCAAGACCAAAGTCAGCGCAGCGGTCTACCAGGAAATTTTAGAGCACTTCATGCTTCCCTCTGCCAACAAGCTTTTTGGAGATGGAAATTTCATTTTTTTTTAGCAGGACTTGGCACCTGTCCACACTGCCAAAAGTACCAATACCTGGATTAATAACCACAGTATTACTGTGCTTGATTGGCCAGCAAACTCGCCTGACCTAAACCCCAAATAGAATCTATGGGTTATTTTTAAGAGGAAGATGAGACACCAGACCCAACAATGCAGACGAGCTGAATGCTGCTATCAAACAACCTGGGCTTCCATAACACCTCAGCAGGGCCACAGGCTGATCGCCTCCATGCCACGCCGCATTGATGCAGTAATTCATGCAAAAGGAGCACAGACCAAATATTGAGTGCATTTACTGTACAGACTTTTCAGTAGGCGCCAATAATTCTGAGTATAAAATCATTTTTACAGTTGGTCTTATAAAATATTCTACTTTTCTGAGATAATGACTTTTAGGTTTTCATTGGCTGTAAGCCATAATCCTCAACATAAACAAAAATAAAGACTTGAAATAGATCACTCTGTGTGTAATGACTCTATATAATACAGTGCTGGCCAAAACTATTGGCACCCCTGCAATTCTGTCAGATAATACTCAGTTTCTTCTTGAAAATGATTGCAATCACAAATTCTTTGGTATTCTTATCTTCATTTATTTTGCTTGCAATGGAAAAAACACAAAACACAAAAGAGAATGAAACAAAAATCAAATCATTGATCATTTCACACAAAACTCCAAAAATGGGCCAGACAAAAGTATTGGCACCCTTAGGGGCACTTTGCACACTGCGACATCGCAGGTGCGATGTCGGTGGGGTCAAATTGAAAATGACGCACTTCCGGCATCGCATGCGACATCGCAGTGTGTAAAGGCTGGATGATACGATTAACGAGCGCAAAAGCGTCGTAATCGTATCATCGGTGCAGCGTCGGCATAATCCATGATTACGCTGACGCAATGGTCCGATGTTGTTCCTCGCTCCTGCGGCAGCACACATCGCTGTGTGTGAAGTCGCAGGAGCGAGGAACGTCTCCTACCGGCCTCACTGCGGCTTCCGTAGGATATGCGGAAGGAAGGAGGTGGGCAGGATGTTTACATCCTGCTCATCTCCGCCCCTCCGCTCTGATTGGCCGCCTGCCGTGTGACGTCGCAGTGACGCCGCACGGCCCGCCCCCTTAACAAGGAGGCGGGTCGCCGGCCACAGGGACGTCGCACGGCAGGTGAGTGTGTGTGTGAAGCTGGCGTAGCGATAACTTTCGCTACGCCAGCTATCACCACATATCGCTGCTGCGACGGGGGCGGGCACTATCGCACTCGGCATCGCAGCATCGGCCTGCGATGTCGCAGTGTGCAAAGTGCCCCTTAGCCTAATACTTGGTTGCACAACCTTTAGGCAAAATAACTGCGAACAACCGCTTCCGGTAACCATCAATGAGTTTCTTACCATGCTCTGCTGGAATTTTAGATCATTCTTCTTTGGCAAACTGCTCCAGGTCCCTGAGGTTTGAAGGGTGCCTTCTCCAAACTGCATTTTGAGATTTCTCCACAGGAGTTCTATGGGATTCAGGTCTGGACTCATTGCTGGCCACTTTAGTAGTCTCCAGTGGTTTCTATCAAACCATTTTCTAATGCTTTTTGAAGTGTGTCCTGCTGGAAGACCCATGACCTCTGAGGAAGACCCAGCTTTCTCACACTGGGCCCTACATTATGCTGCAAAATTTGTTGGTAGTCTTCAGACTTCATAATGCCATGCACACGGTCAAGCAGTCCAGTGCCAGAGTCAGCAAAGCAACCCCAAAACATCAGGGAACCTCCGCCATGTTTGACTGTAGGGACCGTGTTCTTTTCTTTGAATGCCTCTTTTTTTTTTTCCTGTAAACTCTATGTTGATGGCTTTTCCCAAAAAGCTCTACTTTTGTCTCATCTGACCAGAGAACATTCTTCCAAAACGTTTTAGGCTTTCTCAGGTAAGTTTTGGCAAACTCCAGCCTTGCTTTTTTATGTCTCGGGGTAAGAAGTGGGGTCTTCCTGAGTATCCTACCATACAGTCCCTTTTCATTCAGACACCGACGGATAGTACGGGTTGACACTGTTGTACCCTCGGACTGCAGAGCAGCTTGAACTTGTTTGGATGTTAGTCAAGGTTCTTTATCCACCATCCGCACAATCTTGCGTTGAAATCTCTCGTCAATTTTTCTTTTCCTTCCACATCTAGGGAGGTTAGCCACAGTGCCATGGGCTTTAAACTTCTTGTTGACACTGCGCACCGTAGACACAGGAACTTTCAGGTCTTTGGAGATGGACTTGTAGCCTTGAGATTGCGCATGCTTCCTCACAATTTGGATTCTCAAGTCCTCAGACAGTTCTTTGGTCTTCTTTCTTTTCTCCATGCTCAATGTGGTACACACAAGGACACAGGAGAGGGGTTGAGTCAACTGTCTGTAATCCATGTCAACTGGCTGCAAGTGTGATTTAGTTATTGCCACCTGTTAGGTGCCACAGGTAAGTTACAGGTGCTGTTAATTACACAAATTAGAGAAGCATTACATGATTTTTCAAACAATGCCAATACTTTTGTCCACCCCCTTTTTTATGTTTGGTGTGGAATTATATCCAATTTGGCTTTATGACAATTTTTTTTTTTTTTCTTCAATTGAAGACAAATTAAATGAAGAAAATAATAACAAAGAATTTGTGATTGCAATCATTTTCAAGAAGAAACTGAGTATTATCTGACAGAATTGCAGCGGTGCCAATACTTTTGGCCAGCACTGTATATGCATTTCCCTATCTGTATTGAATTACTAAATAAAAATAAACTTTTTGATGATATTCTAATTTACTGAGAAGCACTATGTCAGAAAACTAGTTTCACTGTAATTGTATATGTCAAACTATAGACAGACTTAAAGGGGTTGCCCAGGCTTAGTGTTCAAGTCTGCAGTTCCCCTATGTGACTGGAGGCTTGTGAATTCTCACAGCGCACACTTGTGTGTACTATAAGGATTCTCCAGTGCCACATGACCACAAGTATGCGATTTACATACTTCTGGCTACGTTCTGACTGGAAATGTCTGGCCTCGCTCAGTTTACTTCTATTGAGCAACCCCGCACACATCTAGTCAGCATGGACCACATGTATGTAAATCCCATACTTGCGTTCATGCCACTTCCTGCACCGGAGAATCCAGACAGCGTGCATTCCAAGAGTAATAACTTTTTTAGGTGTGTGAGGGTTTGTTTTTTTGTGTGGGACAAGTTATACTTTTGAATAGCACAATCCATTTTATCATGTTATTATTTTATTTTTTGGGTGGGGGGTTATTTAGTTTTTATTTATGGTAAAAATGCCCTTGCAATATGATTCTCAACATCAGTATGATCAGTATGATTAAGCCCATACAAAACATAAATGTTTTTTGTTTTCTTTAAGTGGTGAAAAAAAAAACTAATGCAGGAATTTGTTTAAAATAAATATTTGCTTGTAAGACCTACAACGATTTCAATTTTTGGGATATGGAGTTGTGTCGGGATTTGTTTTTTTTGTGCCCTGAGCCAATGCTTTTATTGATATTTTTGAGGGAGATGCAATGTTTTAATTGCCTGTTATTACATTTTTTGGGGTGGGTGAAAAAAACACAATGTTAGTGTTTTTTTTTATTTTTTGTTGTTACGCCGTTTACTGTTCGGATTAATTTGTTTTATATTTAGATCAGATATTGATTATGATGCCAAATATTTGCATTTTTAATGGGTGAAGGGAAGATTTGCACTATGAGGTTTTTTTTTTCATATTTCTATTAAAACATTTTTCTTCCCCGCTTTTAACTGTATTTGTTAGTCCCCTTAAGGGACTTAAACCTGCAATCATCTGATCGCTTGTACTATACATAGCAGTGCAGCAGCATTGTTATGTATAGCGAAACACATAGTCTCCTATGAATGCCAGCGCTGGTTTTCAGAGGAGTACCGTAATGACAGTTATGGAGGACTTTAGCAGACCCCCAGCTGTCATGGCAACCCATCGGCACCCCGCGATGACTTCACGGGCATGCTGATGGATGCATACAATGACTTGCCCCCTACTGGTGGGCATTAAAGGTAAGGTGTTGAGTTTTTTTGTTTTTGTATTAATAATAGTGATTATGGAATCAAATAGTTTTAATACAAAATTAAAATTCACTGTTTATTTAGTTTTTATTTAATTCTAGTTTTACTGAAATACTGGGGGCTGCCATCTTGGATTTGCTGCGTGTAACGACAGTTACTCACCTTAATAACAGCAGCCCTCTGTGCATAAGAGACAGTTGTCGGGCTGCAACCCTATACTTAACACAAAGACAGCTTCTGCTGTGAGGTGAACACGCCCCCCTGGGCTGTCCAGATCACAGCAGACGGAGGAGCTGTGTGCTGCACTTTCCCCCTGTCACCCGGGATGTGTGAATACCGGCGCCAGGCCGCCGCCATCACTCCCCCCGCTGCCACTCCCCGCTACCCTCTCTGTCATGTCTATACCTATGTTCGCCGGCCGTCTTAACCATATTTGCTCTAAATGCTGCAATATTTTAAAGTAAAACAGCACGCTATGATTCTTGGTGTCCGTGGTTCAAGCAGCATGAATTGAGTAACAGGATGCTTTTAATACTTCACTTTTATAATCATAATCACAGTATAAAGCCCATTGTGATTTCTATTTCCTGAGCAAATCAATGGCAGAAAAACACTAAATTCAACCCAGTAAAACAAAGCAGACACAATAAACCCCAGGACAAGACAGTCTGGATTTCAACTCTTCCTTTTCCGTTTTGATTAGGGATTTGATGGAAAAAATGCCAAGTAAATGTCAGTGAAGGCAAAGTACAAATGAACCATTTGTCATGCGAGCAATGGGTGCACACAGTGGGGAATCCTTCACAGAAAATTAAGGAATTTGCATGGAAACTGTCATTGCCGGTTAGAGATTCAGGATCTGCAATAGTGTCTGTATAACTGAGCTCAGACAGCGGCTGATAAAGAAAGGTGTAATGTTTCTGTGTAACATACCTGTGCTGGATACAATGTATAGCTCTCCTTATACCGGGAGCTGCTGATAAGTCTTTAGCTTTACCCACAAAGAAACGAGATAGGATGATGAAACTTTACATTTATTCCACATACTCTCCACTGATGTCTACACACGTCTTACATCGGTATTCCAAGTTTTGTAAGTTTAGCAAAAAGAAGGATTTCAGTTGTGCCTCAAACCAGGCATCTGTAGTAGCCATGTCATCAGAAATGGTGTTAAATTTGGTACCTTTGAGGTGTTCCTTCAGGTTTGGAAACAGATGATAGCCAGAGGGAGATAGATTTGGTGAATAAGGTGAGTGGTCAACCAGGTGGAAGCCCAGCTCTGCCAATTTTGCCATGGTCGCTTGTGCAGTGTGAGTGGAGGCATTGTCTTACAGGAACAAGAATCCTTTGGACAGCTTGCCGTGCCTTTTGGCCTTCAGAGCTGTCTTCAATAGGTCCAAAAGTTCAATGTAATACCTTGCATTGATGGTGGAAGCCTTTTGCAGGTAGTCTACTAGCAGCACGCCCTCCTTATCACAGAACACAGACGTCATCACCTTAGGGGCTGATTTTTGCACCATGAACTTCTTTGGACGAGAATCACTGTGCCTCCACTCTTTTGACTGCTCCTTGTTTTCAGGGTCATACAAACAAATCCAGGTCTCATCCATAGTGACCAGTCGATCAAGGAAGTTCTTATCAGTCCAGAAACGATGATAAATGGACCAGGAAGTTTTCACTCACATGCTTCTCTGTTGTCAAACATTTGGGGATCCCCTTTGCAGATAGCTTCCTCATGTCCAAATGTTCATGGATAATGTCACAAACACGTTCACGGGAAATCCCCATGATGTCTCCTATTGATTTAGCTGAAATTCGTCTTCTCCAGTATGAGGTTGTGCACAGCATCGACGATCTCAGGAACAACAACCACTCTCGCTCGTCCAGGACATTCCTCATCATTGGTGCTGAAGTGGCCGTTTTCAATTTGGCAACCCAGTTCTTAACTGTGGAATATGAAGGGCATTGATCCCTCAATGTCTGCAACATCTCACTATGAGTATCCTTTGCGGACTTTCCTTGCAGAAATAAGAATTTTATCACTCCTCTGCTTTCAGTTGCTGTGAATATCGCATTATACTCTGCCATTTTGTTTTCCAGCATGCGTAGAATACTGTTGCCATAAGCAACAAACACAAAATTTTGAAAACATCTATTAGACACATAAGGCTTTCTTTCATGTGATGAAACATGCGTTACCTTAGGGGAAAAAAAAAAAAAAAAGATCACGAAGCCAAAAACTTATCAGCAGCCCCTCGTATAAGCCTATTTATGTCTTTACCTCTCACTGTTGAGGTTTTTGTGTTCGCTTGCACTAACACCAGATGGTTTTTCAGTGTCAATGTGTTTATATGTCTACATGGTCAAAGGTTTTATCTAATTTATTTAATAAAGGTTAGATATTTTTTAAGAGATTTTTTTTTATTTTGACATCTTGTGAAATCAGTCATATCTGAATGAGGCCTGTACCTGCTATACTGAGGAGGATAACGACTGTGTTCTCACATCTTATATCTGTGCACAAATCCATCTTCTTACGACCTGTGCAGATTTGATGCTTTTTTTGCTGTGCAGGTTTGTCACAAAATCTGAACGGTTTCCTGATGGCAGCAAAGTGAAAGAGAATCCACTAGTCTCATGAAAACGTTGCTTATTTTTGACTTGCAGATTTAAGTCTGCAGCATGTCAACTTTTAGGCAGCTAATAATAATAATTGTTTTTTTATTATGGGGGATTTCAATTATCCAGACATTCAGTGGGACATAGAATCTTCTGGTTGTGCTAAAAGCTGTAAGTTCTTATCTACTACTCAAGACAATTTCCTCTCTCAGATGGTAGATGAACCGACAAGGGGAGATAATCTGCTAGATCTGGTCCTGTCAAATAGACCGGATACCATTTCAGACCTACAGATCCGGGAGCACTTGGGCACCAGCGATCATAATATGGTAAACTTCAAAGTAATATTCAATAGAACATTTAAAAAGGGAAATGCTAAAACCTGGAATTTTAGGAAAGCTGATTTCAACAAATTAAGGGAAGAGCTTAAATGTGTAGATTGGGACAAAGTCATGTTAACTGAGGATACTGAACATAAATGGGGCAAGTTTAAGGATATACTACTAGAGTCCTGTAAAAAACTTATACCCTCTGGTAATAAAATGTCCAGGAATAAAAAGAAACCACTATGGATTAATAAGACTGTACAAAGTATAATAAAACAAAAAGAAAGGGCGTTTAAAATCTTGAAGACTGAGACTACAGAAATAGCATTTCAAAAGTTAAAGATATCAATAAGAAATGTAAAAAAGAAATCAAGCAAGCAAAATTAGCTACTGAAACAAAAATCGCCAAGAACATTAAAATAAATCCCAAAATCTTTTATAAATACATTAATGCCAAAAAGGAAAACAGAGGATAGTATCAGCCCCTTAAAATATAATAAGTTAGTTATAGAGGACAAAGAAAAGACTGAGATATTAAATAGGCACTTATCTGTATTCACCAAGGAACTGACTGTTCCAGGGACCATTCAACAAGTGAGAAATCAAAGTTCACTAACTGATATAATTAATATAACACAAGAAGAAGTACACCTGCATCTGAGTAAATTAAACACTGACAAATCCCCCGGGCCAGATGGCATTCATCCAGGAATATTGAGGGAATTGAGCTCAGTAATCGACAGACCACTGCATCTCATCTTCTTAGACTCGCTTGTAACAGGGTTGGTGCCTCAGGATTGGAGGATTGCTGATGTTGTTCCGATATTTAAGAAAGGTAATCGGGTGGATCCAGGTAACTACTGTCCAGTAAACCTGACATCAGTAGTATGCCAAGTTTTTGAGGGCATTTTAAGGGATGACATGCAAAAATATATTGCAGAAAATAACCAACCTGTTGGGGTTCTATGAGGGTGTAAGTGCAAATCTGGATATTGGTAATGCAGCTGATGTGATTTATTTGGACTTTACAAAGGCATTTGATACTGTACCACATAATAGCCTTATACTAAAGCTCAAGAAGCAGGGACTAGGGGAAACTACAGGGTGGGCCATTTATACGGATACACCTAAATAAAATGGGAATGGTTAGTAATATCAACGTCCTATTTGTGGCTCATTAGTATATGGGAGGGGGAAAACTTTTCAAGATGGATGGTGACCATGGTGGCCATTTTGAAGTCAGTCATTTTGGATCCAACTTTATTTTTTCCAATAGGAAGAGTGTTATGATTCAGGGACCGAGGAGGATCAAATAATGCGGAATCTCAAAAAGGTAACAAAGTGGCTGGAAACTTAACGGACTGCAGACCTAATCCTGACACACAACTAAAGGGGGCTTTACACGGTAGCGATATCGCTAGCAATTTCTAGCGATAGCGAGCGTGTAAGTACCCGCCCCGTCGCGCATGCGATTGTTTGTGATCGCTGCCATAGCGAACATTATCGCTACGGTAGCGTCACATATACTTACCTGATCGGCGGCGTCGCTGTGACTGCCGAACAATCCCTCCTTCAAGGGGGAGGGATGTTCGGCATCACAGCGACGTCACCGCAACGAGATGGCTGTGTGCAGAGCACAGCGCGCCCGCCGGTATAAAGGCTCGGTCACTCTGTGCAGGCCGGCCAATCACTGCAATTCCACAACTAACAGGGCTGTGGCATTGCAGTGGTCTGCCAGCCAATCCCTGCATGAGGGCTGGCTCTCAAAAGAGCGCCAACATGCAGGGATGAAGACCACGAGTACAGCACGAGTATCGCGAGATTACTCGGTCCCCGCCGAGTAGCCCGAGTACAGTGATACTCGTGCGAGTACCGAGTAGTAACAAGCATACTCGCTCATCACTAAAGAGCAACTGTCTGCAGCCGTAAAAACCCTAATAAATACCAGCAATACTGATATGGAAAAATCCTGAGGTTACTAAACCTCTCCTCCACTGTACCAGCACTCAGATGTTACTGGGATTCAGAAAACACTAATACAGATGAGGGACTGAATAATACCAGGCATGACAAAACACAAATCCTGCAGAATCATGGAGCTAAGTATACAGTCACTCCCAGCAGGGAATGATCCCATTCCATCATGAACTCCACACAGAATTTAGGAATCCTGCATAGTATGAAAGCAGAAAAACAACAAGAGGTGGTAAACAAACAGCAGAGGTACAAGACCACTTATCTGAGGGAAGTTCTGGAAGTGAGCAGAGCTGGTTGCAGAATGTCCATACACACAGCAGCAATTGACCACCGGCAAGTAACAAGAGAAAGCTACTAAGTTAAATAGCCCAATCTGACCCTGATTGCCAGTCCTCTGCAGGTGTGTCGCTTCCATTCCATACATCAACTGCACTGCCAGCACTGACCACAAGAGGCAGCTTCAAACTGGAAAACCTATTCACAACAGAAAAGGGTCATGTAACACATCAAACTTATTGACAATTTCACAAGAAAAACAATGGTGTGCTTGATTTGAACATATTTTTATTCGTTCATTAGTTATTTACAATTGTATGACCACTTATAAAATGTGATCAAAGTGCTGCCCATTGTGTTGGATTGTCAGTGCAACCCTCTTCTCCCACTCTTGACACACTGATAGCAACACGAAGAAATGCTAGCACAGGCTTCCAGTATCCGTTGTTTCAGATGCTGCACATCTTGTATCTTCACAGAACAGACAATTGCCTTCAGATGACCCCAAAGATCGGGAGACCTTGGTGGCCATTCAACTGGCCCACGATGACCAATCCACTTTCCAGGACACTGTTCATGTAGGAATGCTCGGACCTGACACCCATAATGTGGTGGTGCACCACACTAGCGCCACCTTTTACTGCGATTAAAGCTGAAAGTTGCTTGAGGTATGTCTCTATCAGTTTTGCACATTGAGAGCCTGATATTCTTGCCCATTCTTCCTTTGCAAATAGCTGGAGCTGAGTGAAGTTGGATGGAGAGTGTTTGTGAACAGCAGTTTTCAGCTCTTTCCACAGATTCTCGAATGGATTCAGGTCTGGACTTTGACTTGGCCATTCTAACACCTAGATACATTTATTTGTGAACCATTCCATTGTAGAGTCTTTTGCAGACTCCAACAGGTTTTCTGCAAGTATGGTCCCGTATTTGGCTCCAACCATCTTCCCATCAATTTTAACCATCTTCCCTGTCCCTGCTTAAGAAAGCAGGCCCAAACCATGATGCTGCCACCACCATATTTGACAGTGGGTATGGTGTGTTCAGGGTGATGAGCTGTGTTGCTTTTACGCAAAACATATCGTTTGGCATTGTGCCCAAATTGTTCGATTTTGGTTTCATCTGACCAGAGCACCTTGGAATGTTTAAAGTTTTGGAAATCTTTTTGTAACCAAATCTGGCTTTAAACTTCTCCACAACAGTATCACAGACCTGCCTGTTGTGTTCCTTGGTCTTCATGATGCTATCTGCGCTTTAAACATAACACTGAGACTATCACAGAGCAGGTGCATTTATACGGAGACTAGATTACACACAGGTGGCTTATATTTATCATCATCAGTCATTTAGGACAACATTGGATCATTCAGAGATCCTCAATGAACTTCTGGAGTGAGTTTGCTGCACTGAAAGTAGAGGGGACGAATAATATTGCACGCCCCAATTTTCAGTTTTTGGGGTTTTTTTTAAAAAAAAGTTTATAATAAGCAATAAATTTTGTTCAACTTCACAATTGTGTCCCACTTGTTGTTGATTCTTCACCATAACAATAATTTTTTTATCTGTATGTTTGAAGCCTGAAATGTGGGGAAAGGTTGAAAAATTCAAGGGAGCCGAATACTTTCGCAAAGCACTGTACATGTGTGCTTAATATAAAGGAATGGCACATGACTTATTCCTTCCAAAGACAACACTAAGGAACAGGGGCATTCACTACGAGTGGAATACAAGAGATTAAGGCAGCTAAATAGGAAAGGGGTCTTTACAGTTAGAGCAGTCAGACTGTAGAATGCCCTACCACAAGAGGTAGTAATGGCAGATACTATAACGGCTTTGAAAAAACGGCTGGATAATTTCCTCAGTACACATAATATTGTTGGTTATAAATGACTTAGTGACAAAATGTATAATTGGTGAAGAAAGGTTGAACTAGATGGACCTAGGTCTTTTTTCAACTTATGTGACTATGTAGGTTTAATTGTAATAATAATATTAGCAAATATCTCCAAGTAGAAATGTAGTATAGTTCTCCTGATTAGCTATGTTGTTTGCCCCTTGAGCAGAGAATAGCAGTAGATTAGATATCCAAGATTATGACCACACATAGGCCAGTCACACTTGCGAGTGACTTGGCAAGTCTCGCATCGGCATCATCCGGTATGGTCGTACACTCTCTGGACAGTAGCGTTTCAGCTGCATAGAAATACATGCAGCTCCTGTCAGGAGAAAAGCCAGCCGCGCCGGGTGATGCGATCCGATAATCATGCGAGTCACACGTTCGTGTGAGCGCACGCATATAGTGACAGTTAGCTGTTCGTGGTCAATACCATGGATACCTAAGGTCCTGAAATGCCCTGTACATATGGTAAGTGACATAGCTAATCAGAAGAATTATACTACATTTCTAATTGGAGGTATTTGCTAATATTATTATTATTATTACTATTATACCTACTAAATATTGGGATAGGATCTTATGGGTGGTAATGCCCCTTTAACGCATGCACACATACCCGTACAGTTTATAACCTCAGTATTTTGCATTAATTCCAGGAAAAAGCATTTTTCCTGAAGAGATCTGATTTTCTGAAAATGTACAGAATACACAACAGGTAACTCTCTGAAGCTTAGAAACGCACAGACTAACAAGCCGTTATCCAGGTTCTGTGGAGGTCTTCCGTAAACACGAGCCTATTACATGATGACAAATGCACCAATGTAAATGATATGCTTTCAGACAAAGATTTCCATTAAACCCATGACAAAATGCACAAGCTGTATAGCATGTCATCGATTAAAGGTGTAAAGAAACCCATTTTACTCCATGCCAATGTCAGAAATTTGATCACTGAGATGGCTGCTATATAGACTCAACTATATATAATATAATGTGTAAAATGGAAAGACTAAATAACGTAATGTTTGAGGAAGAGGTGAACGCATCCTATTCCCCAGCTTCTGAGAATGACGGTATCCTATACTTTTACTGCCCCCTGGTGGACATGCGGAGAATGATGACTTGGGATTGTTATTAATTTGTCATATCGATGCAGTAGTTAAAAGCACAATTTTCTAGCTGTTTACAGAGCCTGTGTACTGCACAAAAATGCAATAAAAGCCACTCAAAAGCCTTTTCCAGCAGATGTCCTCCATGCACTCTATGCCATACAGCCGTCTCGGGTTTAAACCTGCATTTCTCATCTGAACATCAGAAACTATTAAAAGTTCTTTAGATTCCTAATGTAGAGTTGTGTGAATAGCGCACTAATGGACGCCAAGACTTAATGGACACACAGAACTCAATGTACTGTTCATTGGAGAGTAGTACATGGAGGGGACTTGCACACAGGGGGGTGACTAGCGCGCAAGGTACACAAACAACGCGCCACCCTGCTAAACTTAGGGGTACTTTGCACACTACGACATCACAGGTGTGATGTCGTTGGGGTCAAATCGAAAGTGACGCACATCCGGCGTCGCTGTCGATATCGTAGTGTGTAAATCCTTTATGATACGATTAACGAGCGCAAAAGCGTTGTAATCGTATCATCGGTGTAGGGTCCGACATTTCTATAATGTAGGTGCAGCAACAGTACGATGTTGTTCCTCGTTCCTGCGGCAGCACACATGGCTGTATGTGAAGCCGCAGGAGCGAGGAACATCTCCTACCTGCGTCACCGCAGCTCACGCCGGATATGCGGAAGGACGGAGGTGGGCGGGATGATTACGTCCCGCTCATCTCCGCCCCTCCGTTTCTATTGGCCGCCTGCCGTGTGACGTCGCTGTGACGCCGCACGACCCACCCCCTTAGTAAGGAGGCGGTTCGCCGGCCAGAGCGACGTCGCAGGGCAGGTAAGTGCATGTGAAGTTGGCGTAGCGATAATGTTCGCTACGGCAGCAATCACAAGATATCGCTGCTGCGACGGGGGCGGGGACTATCGCACTCGGCATCGCAAGCATCGGCTTGCGATGTCGTAGTGTGCAAAGTACCCCTTAGAGATCAACTTCTGACAAAATATATACCAAAGCAGGAGCACACCTAGTTTACATCAGCCATGTAAAGCCACATGCACATGTTGAGTATTTGGTGAGGTTTTTTTATCTCAGTATTTGTAAGTCAAACACGAGCACCAATTCTGCTTTTGGCGTAAGTTTGAAGGTAAAAAACTCTCCAAATACTCAACGTGTGCATGTGGCCTAACCACTATCTTTTGTATTGAAATAACTAATCAGCAAGTGCAGAAGGATTACCATTTGTGTATAGAGATCTTGTGTCACCTGTCAGTGCAATCCTGCCTGAAATGGTAATGCAACCTCTGAAAAATGTTCAGGAAGAGTCCACAATAGCTTCAGTGGCCAGTGTCAAAATTGCAAGATATATAATACTTATTTTTATTTTTTTAATAAAGATTGTGATAAATAAAGATTGTAATCTGAAAAAAAAACTCAATTTTTTTTTACAAAAAATAATGTAAACAAGAGGTCATTTTCTTAAAATACATTCTTAAAGGGAAAGGGTCACTATGAAAATACAGTCCAATCTCCTGGCAACATGTTATAGTACAGAAAGAGCCGAGTAGATTAATATATAGTTTTGTGAAAAAAGATTCAGTATAACCGATGATTTATTCCTCTGCCCTGTGATTTCCCGTCCTGTAGGCGGTCCTATCAGTGACTGACAACCTTGTCTATGTCCACACTTATACAGAGATAGCTGTCAGTCACTGATAGGACCGGCCACTGGACCGGAAATCACAGAACAGAGGATTAAATCACCAGTTATACTGAATCTTTTCTCATAAACCTATATATTGGTCCACTCAGCTCTTCTTGTTCTATAACATGAGCAAAGAGATTACACAGTGAATAGCCATGCATTGTTACATCAGGTATGTAAGATAAAACATTTATATATAATATAATAGCATGTGTGGACTACATGATACGGGCAAAATAGCAATTACTAATGTACGAAAAAGAAAAAAAAAAACAACGATCAAATGCCCAATAATTTATATATGAAATATTTTTATTTTATTAAATTAAATATATAATTTATTATAATTATTATATATTTAATGGAATAAAATAAAAATATTTGATATATAAATTATTGGGCGTTTGATCGTTTTTTTGTTGTTCTATAACTTGGAGCCTGCAGATTGGACTGTAACTTCATGGTGACGGGTTCCCTTTAACATGAGTCTGTGGACTCCGTGTGTCCCTATGCCGCAGGGGTGTAGTCGGCAGATGTCTGCCCTGGATTACAAGTCGTAGTCTCACTTGCTGTTGGTGACTAGTGCTAATCACACGCCATCAATGCTTCAGAGCACAGGACTGTTTTCTGACAAGATTGAGGGGAGCGCACGATATAAAGAGCCCAGTACAATATAATTGCTTTACAGAAATATCTCATTCTGCAGAACCTGAAGCTCCAGATCTGCAATCACTTAAAAGCAGATGGAGCAGAAATGGACTATTCGATAATTCCACCAGTTAATGAAGAAATAGGTAACTAATCAAACTCCAGAAAATGATCACATTGAGAGATGTTTACACAAAAGTGGTTTCATTATTATTGCGTGTAATGCAGGCGTCACACGGTACGATCTATCGAGCGATTTCACGAGCGATCGTACCCTCCCCCGTCGTTTATGCGTCACGGGCAATTAGTTGCCCATGGCGCACAAAGTCGTTAACCCTCGTCCCACGTACTTACTGTACCTGTTGAGCGACGCCGCTGTGGGCGGCGAACATCCACTTCCTGAAGGGGGTGGGACGTTTGGCGTCACAGCGACATCACACAGCGGCCGGCCAACAGAAGCGGAGGGGCGGAGATGAGCGGGACATAAACATCCCGCCCACCTCCTTGCTTCCGCATAGGCGGCGGGAGCCGCGGGACGCAAGTAAGCTGTGTTCATCGTTCCCGGGGTGTCACACGGAGCGATGTGTGCTGCCTCGGGTATGATGAACAAGCGGCGCCATTAAAAATAAACAATTTTTTAAAAATAAGCGACGAGTACACAACTCACGATTTGTGAGCGATTCTGCGTCGCTCGGAGGTGTCACACGAAACTACGTCGCAAACGATGCCGGATGTGCGTCACGAAAACCGTGACCCCCGACGATGCATCGCGCGATAGCTCGTCTCGTGTGACGCCCGCATAAGGTGTGACATCAAATAATGACATTACATGTAACGGCAACTGGACACTACTGTTCTTACAGCATTCCTGTAATAAACGCAGCGTGGTTGGAAGGTTTTGTGCGGTCTCTTTCCAGGTTAAAAACTGATTGTGTTTCTCCAAATTGGTACAACCTCTGTGTATTGGACTATGGCATAATGGTTATCAACGTCTTTTTAGGCTGGGTTCACATGTCCTGTAATCATCCCTTATCAGGGATCTGTTAGAGATCCATTTGCAGAGAAGTTGTGCAAACGCACCTTTTTTTGTCCGTTATTAAATAACGGACGTCGAACGGATCCGTTTTTTAACATGTGGAATCTATGGACAATGGATCCATTAATGGATCGCCCATTTGTAACAGATCATTTAAGAAAACAACGGATCCATTACAAATGCAAGTACAATGGATGGCTAAATAGCAATCCATTAACGGGTCCTTTGTCCATAGACACTAATGTTAAAAAAACGGTTCCGGCAGAAATCAATTTCCCAATGGATCCATCTAATGGATGACTACAGGACATATGAACTTAGCCTTAGGATGGTTTCAGACGTCCGTGTTTTATCAGGTACAAGTCACATGCATGGTTATGGTCATACGTGTGTCACACACGTGACATCTGTGTTTCCATACGTGTGACATGTACCAGGTAAAACACGTGTCGCTGCAATGAAAGAAGGGAATTTTGTTTACTTACCGTAAATTCCTTTTCTTCTAGCTCCAATTGGGAGACCCAGACAGTGGGTGTATAGCTACTGCCTCTGGAGGCCGCACAAAGAACTACACTTAAAAGTGTAAGGCCCCTCCCCTTCTGGCTATACACCCTCCCGTAGGAGTACAGATTCCTCAGTTTTAGTACCAAAGCAAGAAGGAGGAAAGCCAATAACAGTTTCAAAAACAAATTCAACCCGATAACTAGATCGGAGAACTTAAGAAACAACGTGAACAACATGTGCACCCGAAAAAAACGAAACCCTAAAAACAGATAGGGCGGGTGCTGGGTCTCCCAATTGGAGCTAGAAGAAAAGGAATTTACGGTAAGTAAACAAAATTCCCTTCTTCTTTTTCGCTCCTAATTGGGAGACCCAGACAGTGGGACGTCCAAAAGCAGTCCCTGGGTGGGTAAAAAGATACCACATGAACGGGCTGTCATACAGCCTCTTCCTACAGGTGGGCCACCGCCGCCTGGAGGACCTGTCTACCTAGGCTGGCGTCTGCCGAAGCGTAGGTATGCACTTGATAGTGTTTGGTAAACGTGTGCAGACTCGACCAGGTAGCCGCCTGGCACACTTGCTGAGCCGTAGCCTGATGCCTCAACGCCCAGGACGCACCAACGGCTCTGGTAGAATGGGCCTTCAGTCCAGATGGAATCTGAAGCCCAGCAGAACGGTATGTGTGAAGAATTGGTTCCTTGATCCACCGCGCCAGGGTGGATTTGGAAGCTTGCGATCCCTTATGCTGACCAGCGACTAGGACAAAGAGCGCATCCGAACGGCGTAGAGGCGCCGTGCGAGAAATGTAAATCCTGAGTGCTCTCACCAGGTCCAACAGATGTAAACCCTTTTCAAATTGGTGAACTGGATGCGGACACAAAGATGGCAAAGTGATATCCTGATTGAGATGAAAGGAAGAAACCACCTTGGGAGAAAACTCTGGAATTGGACGCAGTACTACCTTGTCTTGGTGAAATACCAGGAAGGGAGATTTGCAAGATAACGCCGCCAGCTCGGACACTCTTCGAAGAGACGTGACCGCTACAAGAAAAACTACCTTTTGTGAAAGCCGAGAAAGGGGAACCTCTTTCAAAGGCTCGAAAGGCGGCTTTTGAAGAGCAAGGAGAACCTTGTTCAGATCCCAGGGTTCCAATGGCCGTCTGTAAGGAGGAACGATATGACAAACTCCTTGGAGAAACGTGCGTACTTTAGAAAGCTGTGCCAAGCGCTTCTGAAAGAATACGGATAACGCGGAGACTTGACCCTTAAGCGAGCTAAGGGACAAACCTTTTTCCAACCCAGACTGCAGGAAGGAAAGAAAAATTGGCAATGCAAATGGCCAGGGAGAAAACCCTTGAGCCAAGCACCACGCTAAGAATATCTTCCACGTCCTGTGATAGATCTTAGCTGAGGATGGTTTTCTAGCCTGTCTCATTGTGGCAACAACTCCCTGAGATAAACCTGAGGCCGCTAGGATCCAGGACTCAATGGCCACACAGTCAGGTTCAGGGCCGCAGAATTCAGATGGAAAAACGGCCCTTGAGACAGCAGATCTGGACGGTCTGGTAGTGCCCACGGTTGGCCTACCGTGAGATGCCACAGATCCGGGTACCACGACCTTCTTGGCCAATTTGGAGCGACGAGTATGGCTCGCTGGCAGTCGGACTTGATTTTCCGGAGAACTCTGGGTAACAATGCTAGAGGTGGGAACACATAGGGGAGTCGGAATTGCGACCAATCCTGAACCAACGCGTCTGCCGCCAGCGCTCGGTGATCGTGAGACCGTGCCATGAAAACTGGGACCTTGTTGTTGTGCCGTGACGCCATCAGATCGACGTCCGGCGACCCCCAGCGGCAACAGATCTGTTGAAACACGTCCGGGTGAAGGGACCATTCTCCTGCGTCCATGCCCTGGCGACTGAGAAAGTCTGCTTCCCAGTTTTCCACGCCTGGGATGTGAACTGCAGATATGGTGGACGCTCTGCTTTCCACCCACGTCAAAATCCGCTGGACTTCTTGAAAAGCTTGGCGACTGCGTGTTCCCCCTTGGTGGTTGATGTACGCCACCGCCGTGGAATTGTCCGACTGAATCCGAATCTGCTTGCCTTCCAGCCATTGTTGGAAGGCACGCAGGGCAAGATAGATTGCTCTGATTTCCAGAACATTGATCTGCAAGGTGGACTCTTCCTGAGTCCACGTCCCCTGAGCCCTGTGGTGGAGAAACACCGCTCCCCACCCTGATAGGCTCGCATCTGTCGTGACCACTGCCCAGGACGGGGGAAGGAACGACTTTCCCTGTGACAATGAGTTGGGGAGAAGCCACCAACGTAGAGAGTCCTTGGCAGTCTGAGAGAGGGAGACAGTCCTGTCGAGGGACGTCGAATTCCCATCCCATTGGCGCAGAATGTCCCATTGGAGAGGGCGCAGATGAAACTGCGCGAACGGGACTGCCTCCATTGCTGCTACCATCTTTCCTAGGAAATGCATGAGGCGCCTCAGTGAATGCGACTGGCTCTGAAGAAGAGATTGCACTCCAGTCCGTAGCGAGCACTGCTTGTCCAGTGGAAGCCTCACTATCGCTGATAGAGTATGAAACTCCATGCCAAGATAAGTCAGAGATTGGGTCGGGGTTAGATGAGACTTTGGAAAGTTGATAATCCACCCGAAAGTCTGGAGAGTGTCTAGCGCCACCTTCAGACTGTGTTGGCATGCTTCTTGAGAGGATGCCTTTATAAGCAGGTCGTCTAGGTACGGGATGACCGAGTGACCCTGCGAGTGCAGAACAGCTACTACTGCTGCCATGACTTTGGTGAAGACCCGGGGGGCTGTTGCCAGACCGAAGGGTAACGCTACGAACTGTAGGTGCTCGTCGTGTATGACGAAGCGTAGGAAACGCTGATGCTCTGGTGCAATCGGCACGTGGAGATACGCATCTTTGATGTCTATTGATGCTAGAAAATCTCCCTGAGACATTGAGGCTATGACGGAGCGTAGGGATTCCATCCGGAACCTCCTGACTTTTACGTGTCTGTTGAGCAACTTCAGATCCAGGACGGGACGATACGATCCGTCCTTTTTTGGGACCACAAACAGATTGGAGTAAAAACCGTGACCCTGTTCCTGAAGAGGGACGGAGGTCACCACTCCTTCCGCCTTTAGAGCGGCCACCGCCTGCAACAGAGCATCGGCTCGGTCTGGTGGTGGAGAAGTTCTGAAGAAACGAGTTGGCGGACGAGAACCGAACTCTATCCTGTACCCGTGAGATAGAATATCTCTCACCCAACGGTCTTTGACATTTGCTAGCCAAATGTCGCCAAAGTGGGACAGCCTCCCACCGACCGCGGGTGTGGGCATCGGAGACCGCAAGTCAGGAGGACGTCGTTTTGGCAACGGTTCCTCCGGCTGGTCTTTTTGGGCGTGACTGAGACCTCCAAGAATTTGAACGTCTCTGGTCCTTTTGAGTCTTTTTTGACGAGGCGAATTGGGACCTGCCCTGTCCTCGAAAGGACCGATAACCAGACTGACCCCTCCTCTGTTGGGGCTTGTTTTGTCTGTGTTGCGGTAAGGAAGAGTCCTTACCCTTGGAGTGTTTGATGATTTCATCCAAACGCTCTCCAAACAATCGGTCACGAGAAAAAGGCAAATTGGTTAAGCACTTCTTGGAATGAGAATCTGCTTTCCAATGTCTCAACCACAGAGCCCTACGCAAAACAACTGAGTTGGCTGACGCCACTGCCGTGCGGCTTGTAGCGTCAAGAACAGCATTAATCGCGTACGACGCGAATGCCGCCATTTGCGAGGTCAATGGTGCTACCTGCGGGGCAAATGCACGTGTGACTGAGTCGACTCGCGCAAGCCCGGCCGTGATAGCTTGGAGTGCCCATACGGCCGCAAAAGAAGGCGCTAATGACGCTCCAATCGCTTCATAGATGGATTTCAGCCAGAGCTCCATCTGCCTGTCAGTGGCATCTTTAAGTGCCGCTCCATCTTCAACAGCAACCAAGGATCTGGCTGCAAGCCTGGAAATTGGAGGATCCACTTTTGGACACTGGGTCCAACCCTTGACCACTTCAGAGGGAAAAGGTTAGCGTGTATCTTTAAGTCGTTTAGGAAAACGCCTTTCAGGATAAGCGTGGGGTTTCTGGATTGCGTCTCTGAAGTCAGCGTGGTCCAGAAAAGTGCTTAATGTACGCTTAGGGTATCTGAAATGGATTCTCTCGTGCTGCGAAGCTGACTCCTCTACAGGAGGAGCTGGTGGGGAAATATTCAACATCTTATTGATGTTAAATATAAGATCATTAACTATGGCGTCACCATCTGGTGTATCTAGATTGAGAGCGGTCCCAGGATCAGAATCCTGATCAGTTAAGTCCGCCTCATCACCCATAGATTCATCCCGCTGGGATCCAGACCATTGAGATGAATGTGAAGGCCCGTCATAACGAGCCCGCTTAGGCTGCCCGGGGCCATCGTCCGAGTCAGAGTCTTCACCCTGAGGTGTAGATGCCCGTCCCGGAGCTAGGAGCTGAGGGGGACCAGGGGGCAATACATGCACAGTGTCCGTGGTCTGAAGTACAGGCCTAGCTCGCAATGTGTCAAGAATTTGTGACATAGTGAGAGACATTCTGTCAGCAAAAGCTGCAAACTCAGTCCCTGTCACCTGGACAGCATTCACAGGTGGTACACCCTGGGACACGTCCAGCAGAGGTCCCGACTGTGCAAGCGCCGCAGGGGCCGAGCACTGCACACAATGGGGGTCCGTGGAGCCTGCCGGTAGAAAAGTCCCACATGCGGTGCAGGAAGCATACAATGTCTGTGCCTTGGCACCCTTGCGTTTTACGGGCGACATGCTGCTGGCTCTCTGCATGTGAGAGAGTCTATAGCCAAAGGGCGACCAGCGCTATGCAATACCAAGTATTTGTAGCCACAAAATACTAAGGATACTACGAGCACAAGAGGGGGTGAGCCCACTGGGCTGCTTACCGCCCGCTGAACAGCGGGTAAGAGGCTGCAGAATGCCTTGTCTGGGTCTCCCCGGCTCCCCTCTGCAGCTCAGCGTGGCAGCAAGAATGGCTGCAGGCTTCTGTGGAGAGGGGCGGTCCGTGGGAGTTCCCAAACAAAAGTGCGGGAACAGTGTCCCCTCTGTGCTGACTGTGAGGGCTGGAGTATGTAAAAACGACTCCAGCCCTCAGCGCTGATGCACTGGCCAGCGTCCCGCCCCTCTCCTGACTGGCAGGTCTGTGGGCGGGAACGAACGAACGCAGGCCGCAAAAGCCGGGGACTCGAGTTATCAGCGCGGCCGCCGTAAAAGCGCGGGCCGCGCTGAAGTCCCCGGCGCACCGCAAGTGCCAGCCGCGCCGCTGTTCAAGCGGCCGGCGCGACCGAGTTCTAGCGTGGGCAGCGTCCCGCCCCTCTCCTGACTGGCAGGTCTGGGGGCGGGAACGAAAGGAAGCAGGCCGCAAAAGCCGGGGACTGTAGTTATCAGCGCGGCCGCCGTAAAAGCGCAGGCCGCGCTGAAGTCCCCGGCGCACTACAAGTGCCAGCCGCGCCGCAGTCCCAGCGGCCGGCGCGGACTATTTCCATAAATGTGCCTGCTTCAGCAAAGCTGAATGAGGCCATGGCACAGGCGCCGCAGCGCTGATGTCCCCCGGCGCACTACAACACCCAGCATGCTGCGGTGTGAGCGCCAGATACACGGGGACTCAGAGTACCTTGAGGAAGCAGGGCCATGTCCCTGATGTACTCCGCTCCATCCAGCATCTTCTCCAGGGGCTGTAGATGGAGCACGGTCTCTGTGCCTGGAGACCGGTAAATCCCACTTCACCCAGAGCCCTGTAAAAAGGGATGGGGAAGGAATCAGCATGTGGGCTCCTGCCGCCGTACCCGCAATGGGTACCTCAACCTTACAAACACCTCCGACATAAGTGGGGTGAGAAGGGAGCATGCTGGGAGTCTGTATAGACCCTCTTTTCTTCCATCCGACATAGTCAGCAGCTGCTGCTGACTAAGAACAATGGAGCTATGCGTGCGTGTCTGACCTCCTTGCGCACAAAGCTAAAACTGAGGAATCTGTACTCCTACGGGAGGGTGTATAGCCAGAAGGGGAGGGGCCTTACACTTTTAAGTGTAGTTCTTTGTGCGGCCTCCAGAGGCAGTAGCTATACACCCACTGTCTGGGTCTCCCAATTAGGAGCGAAAAAGAAAGATGTTCTATATTTACCTGTCTCCAGCGATGCTGTCTTCTGCTCTGCTGCCTCCCGCTCCTGATCCCCGCTCATTATTTTCATTGATTATTCACTGCACGAGGATCTGGAAGCCAGCGCATCGTGGGGACAGGCTGGGTACAGCACCGCCAAGGACAGCATCGCGGGGGACATCGCCGGTGACAGGTGAGTATACAGCAGTTTGTGCAGTGAAATCCAGGGGGTCATCGGAGTTCCCAATGAACTCTCATGAACCCCTGGAAGTCACCGTTGTGAGACTCGCTGTAGCGCAGTTGTCGCAGGGGTGTCATCAGGAGGTCATCAGAGTTCATTGGGAAATCCGATGACCTCCTGGATGTCCCTGCACACACACTGCTGGCAGGATACTCACCTGTCACTAGCGATGCTGTCCTCGGCGGTGCTGTCTCCAGCACTGTCACCGCGATGCCCCTGCTCCCAGCTGCTCACTGCAGTGAATAATCAATGAAAATAATGAGCGGGGGTCAGGACCGGGACGCAGCAGAGCCGGACACAAAATCGCTGGATAGAGGTAAATATAGAGAATCTTTTTATTTAAAAACCCGTGTTTTCTCCCGTCCGTGCCACACTGATGTCACATGGATCACATCAGTGTGCGGTCCGTGTGACACCCGTGCTGCCGGAGAAAAAACGGTTATGTCTGCGTGTGTGCGTGCGGGGAATAGCAGGGCCACACAGACTGTGTGAGTACACAATAGGATAACATGGGTATGTGTGACATTCGTATTAAAACAGGCGTCTGAAATCAGCCTTAGAGAGTAATCGCACGCTGAGCTGCCGCATGTGCCAGTCCCGCACTACCTGCAGTGACGGAGTCAGTGCGCAGGTTTGCAGGAACACACAGGGCATACCTGCACGGCTTTTAGGCACCTGCAGGTGAGCGTGGATTTGAACATTATGTATTGACACAGCATGCGACCATAGCCTAAAGACTATGACCAGTTTTATTTTAGATTTGATCCCCTCATTAGTGGCTCGTTTACATGACTGGCACAGTTCAGGCTAGGTTAACAATGGCGTCTGAAACAGATGGTCTGAACTTCTGCAAAAAACAAATCCTATGAAAGACACTTATAACTGCAGATCGATTCAATGGACTATAACAAGGTCTGTTCGATTTGTGTCCTAGGTGCCAACACTTTATGACATTATAAAAAAAATAACACAGCATGTGCTACATTTTCCTCCGGAAAAATAAATGAAGCTTTGTATGAAATGTGACTCCAGAATTACAAAACCTATTTTCACCCTATATACAAAAAAAATGAGCGAATCCTGATGACAATCCTCTTCTCTTGGCTAAAACGGAAAGTGGATACAGACAGAACCTGTGTCTGGAGGACCTGTCCTGTACTACATTACACTGGTGAGCCGGTGAATTAGAGGAGCTGACTGTAATGCTTCGTTCCTCCTGGGGGGGTGCTGCAGGGGAACGGTACATTTATTACCAGTTTTCTCTCCAAATTTTGGCTCATCCCTAGGAGTTGAAGCAGGGAGACCCAGAAATGAATAAAGGCATTAATAAAAATATGAACCTAAGCAAAGTAAAGGGTGCTTTACACGCTGCGACATCGCTAGCGATCTCATTAGCGATGTGACACGCCAGATCGCAGATACGATCTGCCGAGATCGCACATGTGACCGACGCTATAAAACCGACCTATGTGCGATCTCGGCAGATCACATCTGCGATCAGGCGTGTCACATCGCTAACGAGATCGCTTGCGATGTCGCAGCGTGTGAAGCACCCTTAAGGCTATCTCAGCATGAAATCATGACCCAACTGAATGGGTTTAACCCCTTAACGACCGCGGGCAGTAAAATTAGGTCCTAAATGACATAATGTTACTGCCCGCGGTCTGCCAGCAGCATCATGCCACGATCAGCGCACATCTCAGCTGATTTTCACAGCTGAGATGTTTGCCTGCTAGGCACGAGCAGAATCGTTATCTGCTCGTGCCGATTAACCCTTTAAATGGTGCTGTCAATACGTGACAGCGCCATTATAAGCGCGATCGCGGTAAAGTTTTACTTACCGCCCAATTCCGATAGTTGTCATGGTAGCACAGGGTCATGTGATGACTCCTGTACTACACCTGACTTGCTTTCACTTTCGCTGTGCCAGCGGCACAGCTAAAGAGAAAGAGAGCGTATTTGCTGTTTACAGCCTTGTAGCTGTGATCAGCAGATACTGCAGAGCGATCGGATTGCTGATCGCAATAGCCCCCTAGGGGGACTAGTAAAATAAAAAAAAAAAAAAGTTAAAAAAAAGTTTTAAAAAATTAAAAAAAAACAAAAAAACCTAAAAGTTCAAATCACCCCCCATTCGCCCCATTGAAAATTAAAGGGTTAAAAAAATAAAAAAATATACACACTTTTGGTATCACCGCGTTCAGAAACGCCCGATCTATCAAAATATAAAATCAATTAATCTGGTCAGTATACGGCGTAGCGGCAAAAAAATTCCAAACGCCAAAACGACGTTTTTTTGTCGCCACAACTTTTGCGCAAAATGCAATAAGAGGCGATCAAAACGAAGCATCTGCGCAAAAATGGTACCGTTAAAAATGTCAGCTCAAGACGCAAAAAATAAGCCGTCATTGAGCCATAGATCCCGAAAAATGAGAACGCTACGGGTCACGGAATATGGCGTAAAACGTGCGCCACTTTTTTCGGACAAACTTCCGATTTTTTTTTAACCCCTTATATAAAAGTAAACCTATACATTTTTGGTATCTACGAACTCGCACTGACCTGAGGCATCACACCCACACATCAGTTTTACCATATAGTGAACACAGTGAATAAAATATCTCAAAAACCATAGTGCTATCGCACTTTTTTTCCAATTTTTCTGCATTTGGAATTTTTTTGCCGTTTTCCAGTACACTATATGGTAAAACTGATGGTTTCATTTAAAAGTACAGCTTGTTCCGCAAAAAATGAGCCCTCACATGACCATATTGACTGAAAAATAAAAAAGTTACGTCTCTCAGAAAAAGAATGGCGAAAAAAAAAACGGAAAGCGAAAAATCGGCTGGTCGTGAAGGGGTTAATGCTTAACCCGCTACAAACTGGACCAGTGGTATCTAAAGCACAATCTGATTGACCAAAAGTGACCACTCCAGCAGAAGACGATCCAAAAAGCTTCACAGACAAAATAAAATATACTAAATAAAATAGAGACTCCAAACAGTGAAAGTTTTGTGAAAAGATGTCTAAAAGCAGAGGTCTGAGGGCTCATTCTCTGTGACCCAGTATGAATGGTATATCTAAATGTAGATGTGTATTTAACCTTGGCATTATTCCCCATACAAACATTTCGAGTGAAATGTACAAAGCTATCACCATGCATTCTCCCATTTCCATATATCCCAAGGCTAGGATATTGTCCGGGTTAATGTGGAGTGATGTTCTCCTTTTATATGGAAAAAGAATATGTACAGAAACAGCCGGTGACCTTTCATTTCCAGGCTTGTATAGCTCGTAGGAAGCCATTACCCTGAGAAGTCTGCAGTTTATAACCATTCTATCAAATGGGACAAAAATAAGACACACATTTACCCTGATATCACCACATTATCCGATGCAGGACCTCGGTGAACCCTTGAGAAAATCCCATTGTCCTCTGCTTGACAAGAGAAGGACAGAAATGTAAAAAGGAAAAACATGTTTATGGTGATGATGACTGTTTTAGTTGCAAAAGTCTGTCATATACAGTATAAAAGCTGTAAAGCCGTGCAGACCATTGCTTGAGCCTTTATGTCACAGGGAAGCTCATAGAGGGCATCAAAGTGTTTTCGAGGCGTTGCGCACAAATGGAATTTTAACACCAGTTTAAAGCAGCTGCGCCAAAAAGGGCAGAGCTGGGGAGGAGACACTGGAATGGGAACCAAACTCATCAAAAGTGCCGGTGTTTGGCACCCCCCAAAAAGGCTACTTCACTACCTGAGTACTTTGGGCATAGTGAACAGATGCACACGCCACTGAGAAGATGTGCCGAATTCCTTAAGTGGCAATTTAATTAATATGACACATTGTACTCCAGCGAGCCATTCATCAAGAGTGGAGTGCGCTACGTCATCCTTACTGAATCGGACCCATCCTTCCCTGTACTGTCTGTATAAGCAGCATAGTGTTGTGCTTTATGGCAGCTGCAAAAAATTGGAGTTGGCGGGCAGAAAATGAGAGTAGACTGAGACTAGTTCCCACGATGAGCTCTTTGAGAGTCTTTGATTCTGCATCCTCTTCCAGTGAAGCGCTTCATCCCTTGTCATACATCGCACACGTGATTTTTCATATGATGTCCATACCTGAGCAGGTTACAGCGCTCTGTCTCACAGCGTGTGCGTACTTTTTGAACTGCGCAAGCGCCATGAGCAATTGTATGTTAGACAGTCTATGCACGTGACGTCATTTATAATGACAGGAAGGCCACAGAAAGGTAAAATAACATTTATTAATTTAAGCAAGAAAAGGGAACTGATCGCCACAAAATCTACAGCGGGAACGGCTGATCCTACAGCGGGGACGGCCGATCCTACATTGGGGACGGCCGATCCTACATTGGGGACGGCCGATCCTACAGCGGGGACGGCCGATCCTACAGCGGGGACGGACGATCATACAGCGGGGACGGCTGATCCGTGTTCCTGTGATTAATAACGTTTATTTTAAAAATACATACAGTTATTATATACATAAATGATGAACACGGTAGCGATGTCAATAATGATAATGAGATTACTCTGCTGACACAGCCCTAGCCTACACAGCAAAGCTGAGAAGGGAGCTGCAGCAATCAGGAAACCCCGGTACTGCATGTGCTACAGTGTCGAGAGTGATAAAATATAAATAGTCACAGAATGTAAAAAAAAAAAATCATCTTGATTTAAATAATTGCTCATTTTCGATGATACATTTCCTTTAGATGACAGAATGAAGTTTGCCCTTCTGTTCTTCATCATAAAGCCCAGCAGGACCATAGATAACCGGCATCTGAAATCCTGGCACTAGCTTCCAGCAAAGAGCTTATTTATAACCCAGGATGTGGCAGGGAAGATTTCGCAATTACCAATTAGTCGGCTCCTCTAATTATTAAAAATGTAGTCGCATAATGTATGCATAATTAGTTTTCTTGGCTTCAGGGCATTTACAGTATTTCCCTGGGTCTGTCTGATCATTTCCAGTGTGTGATAATTCAACAGCTGTCTTGTAACGGTACGGCCTTATTAAAGCAATTTTACTGTACTCATACCTATCATCATTAGGAAGAGTCATTTACGCTAATTTTACCAGCAAAGACTGAAACTCCTATCATCATGAACTGACAATAACCTGTCCCAGGCTCAAGATTAGGAATGGTCCACAGATGAAAATGTGGAATTACACCTCCCATGCCTAGGATTTATTAAAGCCACGCACCTCGGCTTAGAGGCACGATTCTGAAAACGATTGCAAAAAAATCTACAATATCCTGGTTCCCAGGTAGACCGGCAATAAACTAGACGTGGCACTGAGCACTGCTTACTACAGCAACAGGAATATTCTAGAGGTAAAAATAGAGTTTATATTCCTGAGGAATACAAAAAGGAAAGGTAACCACGAAACTAAACCGTACCTGCCCAGGCAGTGCCAGAATGCTGGTTAAGCTCGGTGGCTCAGTGGTTAGCAGCGCTGGGGTCCAATCCCATGAAGGACAACATCTACAAGGAGTGTTATGTTCTCCCCGTGTTTGTGTGGCTTTCCTCTGGGTTCTCAAGTTTCTTCCCACACAAAATATACACACAAAATATACAGATAGGGAATGTAGATTGTGAGCCCCAATGGGGACAGCGATCATCACATCCGTAAAGCCATGTGGAATTAATAGCGCTATATAAGGTAGTAAAATAAATAAATGTATGCGCCATGCAACCTGGCATACATATCATTCACTGTATGGTTTTTTTTTGACACCCCTATCCCCTCCCTCCAACTATAGTGTAGAGGTATGACATTAAATGCCCAAGTGTGGGTCAAATGTTTGAAACAACATATTGCTGTAAAGCAAGTCAAAGAAGAGGTGGTGTAAGGTACAAAATATAGCATCTAGATGAAACAAATCTAAAACAGCAGGAGTCTGTCACAAGACTGACTGGGACAATCCAGCATGAGGCCGAATATACAACGGGGGTACAAGCATGACAAACAAGAGCTACAGCGGGGTCACTTTAACAACGTTGGGTCCTAGCGCTAGTTAGGGGGAAGATGGACACCTCCTCACTTACTAGCACTGTACCCTGCACTCCTAGCCAGTCCCTATACAGGTGTCTCACCGGTCGCCTAGCAGGAACTTGGACCCCTGAAACGTTCCTACAATTGTTCCTGATTAGGGTGTGGGTAGGGTAAGTACGGATCACTAGTCCCACCGCTGCACTGAAACAACACACCAAGGAAAGAAAGACATACAGGGGGGAAAAACAAAATATCTGCTGCAGTCAGAACCAAGGCTGCAGCCACCACAGCAACTTCCAGAGAGGGCTCCTCCAGCTCCTTACATCTCTATGCCAAGCACAGCAGCCAAAGAGAATGAGATTAGAGAATAACTGGCACCCTCTGGTGGTAGCAGAGGGTATATAAAGGGACTGGGAGTGGTCCCAAACGGGAAACACCCGAGATGGTAATGAGACTGCTTGGTGGCAAGGAATATTGACATTAACCCATTCCTCCCCAAAGGAAAGGGAATACATTTAAAAGCAGAGTCTCACAAGGTAAAGTGAGACACAGAACCAGAACCTGTCACTAAACTCTTATACGGTAGCACAGAGACGATCGTGACAGAGCCACTCTGATAAATTAAAAAAAAAACTGAAACACGTTGAAATAAACCAGCTTTCATCCACATCCAGTATATTGGTTTTTCATCGCTCCACAGCAGCGCAGAGATAACCGCATCATTCTTCTGGTTCCGTGTTTGACTCTGATAAATTCAGCGCCGTGTCTGACTGGTCTAATTTTAAGCGGTCTAAATTCAATATATCATTAAAAGGAACCTGTCATGTGCAATTTGCACCCAGATCCACGAGCAGTTCTGTGCATATTGCTAATCCCTGCCTAATCGTCCCTGTATACACTAGCATAGATAAAGAGACCATTAGAAAAAGAATTTCTAAAGATCGTATATTATATGCTAATGAGTATAGGGACTAGTCCTGAGGGTGTTTGTTCCCTTAGCTAGTCAGCCCACATAGCATGCTAGCACGCCCCTATGGGCGTACTAACATGCTAATGAATACCTAGCGACACGCACATACCTCACTCTTCATGGCGGCCGGCGGAGAATGGATGTGCTCTGCTCTAGCGGCATTATTTGAAGATCGCACCGCCAAGAGAGCATCCCACCTCCACACTCCCTTGCTCCACACAGCGCCCACCGCAGCCAGCACAGCCCCGTACCGGCGACAGAGTATGTCACCCGCCACAGCCAGCAAAGCCCTGCCCCGCCAAAAGAGCATCTCACCCACCACAGCCAGCACAGCCCCGCCGACAGAGCATCTCACCTGCCGCATCCAGCACAGCCCCGCACCGCCAACAGAGTATGTCACCCGCCAAAGCCAGCACAGCACTGCCAATAGGGCATCTCACCCACCGCAGCCAGCACAGCCCCGCCAACAGAGCATCTCACCCGCCGCAGCCAGCACAGCCCTGCACCGCCGTCAGAGTATCTCACCCGCCGCACCGCCCTGCTCCACACAGCGCCCACTGTAGCCAGCGCAGCACCCATTCTCCACCTCCCGGTAAGCTACATTTGGATTTTAAGATGTACCCCTCATTTTCCTCCCAAATTTTGCACCCCAAATTTTTTTCCCCAAAAATACGGTAGTTTAAAGGGGTTGTCAGGACAAAAAGAAAAAAGTGACCCCAGTGGTTTGGAGCTGTAAAAAATTAAGAGATTCTTACCCACCTGGAGTCGCCCATTCTGTGGTCTTCTCTGACGCAAAAAGAGAAAAGTAATCATTTCAGCATCAGCAGGTCTGCTGCAGTCTGTGATTGGCTGCAGCCAGGGGTGGACTATGAGGGCAATCAGGGATACCATCCAAGGTTAGATTGCCCTCATCATATTTTTTGTGCCACCATTGGTAGCGCTCATCACCAGCAGTAAGCATTACTTTTGCTCTGCTTCTGGCAATAGACAGATAGAGTGGAGCATTCTCCATGACATCATGGACAACCCCTTTAACTAAACGGTTAGTCTATTTAATATTTAATGGCCATTTTCTATTAGACCATGTTCACCTTGCTTCTAGCCATCTGTTTAGTGTATATGTTACCGGCAATGTGTAAAAACAGGCATTCTATAGAATACCTAGGCAATGTATGCAATGCCGGAAATGGGTCGTCAAAGTATGAAATGCATCAGATGTTCATACATTTTATAGTCATTCTATAGAAAACCTAAATGACATACAGGCGGAGTGTAGATACTACAGGGGTGGTCCGTCCAAAAGTAGGTGGACAGAGCAGGCAGCAGCAGATGTGTGAAAATAGCTCAGTTGCCCTTAGCATTAGCAACCAATCAGATTCCACCTTTCATATTTCCAAAGAGTCTATAAGGAATGAAAAGTGGAATCTGATTGGTTGCTAAGGGCAACTGAGCCAGTTTCACACATCTGCTGCCTGTCCACCTACTACGTTTGTACGGAGCCCCCTGTGTGCTTTCTGGAATGAAGTAGTGTGCTTGCTGTGCCAACGCAGCAGACTTCCATTTACTGTTTTGCAACCTAGACATTTTATGTAATGGCTAACTTTTCCAATCTGGGCATTATATCACACTTTGCCTGAGCAGTTCTTGTCATTCTTTATAATACCTAGACATTTTATGTAATGCCTAGGAAAAGTATAGAACAACGCAGATATTTCATACCATGCCTGAAAACGACAGGGATTGTATACATTGCCTAGGTATTCTATAGAATGCCGGGTTTTCATACATTGCCTGTAACATATATACTCTGATTTACACATTAAAGTGAACCTATGAGGTCCCCAGTGCAGCCAGAACCATGAGCAGTTCTAGGTGCAGATCTAGAATCCCTGCCTAACCATCCCTGCATCTAGTAGCAGACATCAAGAGATCTTTAGAAAAACTATTTCTAAAGATCGTTTATGAGATGGTAATGAGGGCTGTGACTAGTCGCGGGGGTGTTAGTTCTCTGGCTAGTCAGCCCACTTAGCATATTAGCGCATGCTAATATGCTAAAACAGCCAACGCCATAGCAGCGAGATGCACATGGCTACGTACCCGTTCGATTTCAGTTTCTTTAACGCTGGGTGTATGCTTCCAGATTTCAAAGAGGCTCAATGCATATGATCAGAAGTCACCCGCATTTCCACTCATGCGCACTACTCCAAAGCCGGGTGTATGTGTCCCGATTTCAGAGAGGAGTAGTATACATGACCGGACGTGTGAGCGACTTCAGATCATGGGCATTGAGCCTCTTTGAAACCTGGAAGCATACACCCGGCGTTAAAGCAGCTGAAAGCTGACGGGTACATAGCCATGTGCATGCACAGCTTTATATCACGCTGCTATGGTGCTGGCTGTTGTAAAGCATGTTAGCACGGCTACATGGGCATGCTAATATGCTAAGTGGGGCTGACTAGCCAGAGAACTAACACCGCTGCGACTAGTCACAGCCCTCATTACCATCTCATAAACGATCTTTAGAAATATGTTTTCTATAGATCTCTATATCTATGCTACTCGATACAGGGACGGTAGGCAGGGATTCTAGATCTGCACCCAGAACTGCTCGTGGTCCTGGCTGCACTGGGGACTTCACAGGTTCACTTTAAATGGATGACTCCAAAGGAAGCCATACAGTGTCCTCCGTCACCATAATAACACATTGATGAAAATGTATCATTTTAAATTGTATGGTTTTCAATCCTAGAAGGGAGCATGTCCAGCAAACGCTAATCCTGGGATCATGTATTT